>NW_027110523.1:431122-433396 GCF_000696795.3 Halyomorpha halys
AGCAGTTCTATAATATCTGTTTGCCATAGCCATTACATCAATATAAATATTAAGGAAAATTAAATACCATAAAGGTCAACTAGTTTTAATTAAAATCAAACTCTTAGTAGTACCCTTAGTTTAATGTAATAAATAATTCATTTATTATAAATGTGACAGATGTTTATTAATATATAATATATTTCTTATGTTTACAAGTATTTATGTCAAATTGGAAAATAAAAAAAAATTATTAGCGATGTGTATATTTAGTTATTAAGAATAAGTTTGTAAGATAAAAAAATGATAGTTTATAACATGGGCCTACCCAGAGGCAGGCAGCCGTCCTCCCCCTAGAAGTGGAAAAATTATTAATTTAAAAAAAATTAATTATTTTGTCAAGCAAATGATTGTAGTAACTAATAAAGGACTATTATAATTATATTTAACTTTATATATTATTCAATGCTGAAATGTCACAACCTGATTGATTATAACTCCTCCCTCCCCTCTAGTTGTGATCCTGAGTACGACATTGGTATAAGACCAAAAAAATAATTAAAACGTTCAGTGACAGGTAATAAAACAGTAATCATAGTGTAGTATTTTAAGCCTCAACAATAAAATAATTATATTGTATGCAATAAATCTAAAATGTTTCTTGGCTAATTAAAAATAAAATGTTATGTTGTGTAACCACCATAGCAGAAAATGTGATACTAAGTTTACGTATGTAGTTGAAGCATAACTTTTTCTTGAGGGTCTGTTTAAATTCTTTCAGAAATATTTATTATTTTTTTCATTGTACTAAGTTGTATGAGGAATCATCAAATCAAGCCTGAAAAATAACCTTTGAACAAATTATTTTAACCATTGTCTGTAATAAATATATCGATCCTCTCTGTCCGACGCTGACCAGACTCCATACAAATTATGTAATCTAAAAATAGAATCATGATATAAACTAAAAATTTGTTCTATGTAATAATGAATACATATTATTATTGACAAAAGATAGTTGACTAAGGTAATTTGTCAATTCCCATTTTTATATTCTCTCTAGAAGTAGAGATACAGTTAAGGTGCCTCTACGCGTTTGCCAAACAATGTCAAATACGCGCATGCGCAAGCGTGTGGATGGGTTATTTGAATTCGTTGGTACAAGTGGACCTAAATTTGCGGCCGACCCTTCAGGTGTCGGTTTTGGGGACAAATCAAAAGGCGCTTGTGCTGCATTCATAGGTTTGTTTTCAATTTGAATTTTTTTAGAAATGCCAACAGATGAATATTTGTGATCTTCGAGTTTTATTGAATTGAAGAATTTCCTCCAACCTTCGAATGGTGGGCGTGGACCCTCCCCTCACCCCGCCCTCCATGGCAGCCTTACTTGTCTTACTTTTGAAACAGACACTTATAGCGTATAGGAGACTTATAGAGTACGAGGTGTGACAGGAAAGTAATGAGGCTGGCAAAACTGTAAGTGATCTGGTATCCCTGCGCTGTCGTCCTTGATAGAGTACGTGTATCAGTACCCTGCCGTAGCTCAGAGCGAGTTTCAACTTCTTCCGTTAACTAAGTGATTTTTGTAACTGCTATTAGTGAAGTTGTGTTTTGGTTTTCCGTCACAAAAAATGGAAAAGCGGAATTTGGAGCAACGTTGTGTCATTAAATTCGCTTTCTTAAGCGAAGCGTTAAGAACGTTAAGCTTCGTTCGCGGTCTTAAGCTTGAATAATCGGCAAGTACAACGTTTGAAAAGTTAAAATAGGCCTAAGGGGAACATACTTTATCCCGTGCTCAAGTTTATCGCTGTCACAAATCATTTTTGGAAGGTAGAAAATAAGTTGAAGATGAACAAAAAAAGAAAAATCAGTCTAATTACATTTACTGCTCACTTTGTATGTTGGTCGATGTACGACATGTCACAATTGCGCAAAAGATTTTATCCTCAATCCTTCTCGGCCGACCCGCCCCACTAAAACTCGGATTTAGCAGCGGTCCTACATCACTTTTAAAATATTTATTCAAAATGGGGGAAGAGGACTTAAGATAATTATATCAAACAAATTTAAAAAAGTGGTTAAAATTGAAACAATTACCATACTGATAAAAAAAAACCATTCATTCTAATCCCGTACATTTTGTTCTTCTAGGGGGGTTCGTAAAGTTCATATTTGGAGTTAAATTGACAGCTTTTCAGATAATTACGTAAATGGAGGAAAATCTAATTCACCTGAAAGTAAACTTGGCCGTGGTCAAGATTTTAGCTGTTTTTACCTTCACTTTACCTTAGTTTA
>NW_027110523.1:437956-458293 GCF_000696795.3 Halyomorpha halys
CATTACAGCTCATGTATTTAAGAAAGAACTTGATATTTAAATTTATTATTATTTTTCTAAGCTAAATGTATTTTTATCATTATAACAGAATATTGGCGCCCATACATTAAACTTGCAGTTGCTCAATCAAGTTGACTATGAGAGGCTGGTTCTTTGTTTGCTAAAGAGAGAGGGCTTACAGGTCCATTATTGCATGAGAACGGCCCGACCTCCTGGGCGACATGACCACTAGCTTCCATAATACTAATGAGTGATGTAGCAGTTGTCGCGCTACTAGCTTCATCAAGCCGCTCAGGCCAGGATCACCTACTGCTAATATAGTCAAAGGTCCACAACGATCGGGAACCACATGTATGCTTTAATGATGCTATATTAAATGTTATACTACATTCAAATCTTCGAAAAAATATATGGTTTTTGAATCTTTTTAAACTGTATTAAGTCTTATGAAAAATTGGTTTAAAAATTATTAGTAGACAAGAATTTAATAATTAATTTTTTTAAAGTTGATAATTAAACATATATTTAAAATTTAAAATATTTTTAACACTTTATTTTTAACGTACTAAAACTCCCAAGAAGTTTTTTCGCCGAGCGACAGAACAATATACAATTTAACATCACTTATTGCTATTTAGTCGTTTAACTAGGCGACTAATTAACTAATAAGTAAATTTCAGTTGTACAGAAAAATTTACTGTTCTAGTTATGAAGTCAGTTGGCTTTTCAAAAATTTATGATATTTTATCACTGTTTGATGATTTTTGAGATATTAAGATACTACGGATTTTCCGTTATTTCCTCACAACCCTGGAACCAGAATTAAAAAAATTAATGTACCCTATAAACTAGTAATTTCAATGACGGCGGCCTTTTTATAAAAATATATCCCTAAAAAGGTAAGAAACAAAACACAACAGAAAAAAAAAATCAATGAAATTTTATTTTAGTGGTAGAAAATATAGCAATCGTAGAGAAAGACCGTAATATCGATTTTTTAACAAGGCTGTCGTATATTTTTAGGTTTATTGCCCTTAACTTCTTAACTATAACAAATAGGTGAAATATCACTATAAACTAGTTAATAGTACATTTAGCGATCTTTAATTTGATCCATAATAATTTTTATCCAAAAATTTCCGAGATACAAGTATTCCAAAACCAATATTTAAAAAGATAAAAATAACGTCGTAAAATTATTTTGCCAAATATCATGTAAATTACTTTCCTTAGAAAAATAACCATCATAAATTACTTTATGGTTCATTTAAGGATTTTCAAATTGAACCCTAAAAAAAACTCTTCAAACAACAAAACATCAACATTTTGTGAATTTATTTTGGCAATTATCATTTAAACTTCTTATGGAAATGTTTGTTATAAACTACTTTATGGAGAATCCAACAAACTTCAAATTGAATCCTAATAAACAAATGTACGTATAATAGTTCTTGAGACACATAACTTTTCTTAATATGACTCATTTTCATATGTTTCAAAATGTCAAAATCGTGTAAAAATATTCATAATCTGCGCTTTAGAAATGACAGTAACTAAAATAAATTATATTTCACGAAACAATGTGACAACTCTTTAATATTCACTTGATTGGAAAAAATATTGGTTTTCGAAAAACCATGGCTCGGGAAATATTGAAATCGATTAAAAAATTCCATTAGAGATCAATCTGAAGCTCGTTAAATGCACCATTGAGTAATTAGTATTATTTTTCTAAGGATAGTCGTCATGATGTTTGCCAGCACAGTAGAACCTAGACTTTCACACGTGATACGGTTCTTAAGTGTGTGTGAATGTTAATGTTCAAAAGTAGAAGGATGTAAAAAAAAAAAAAAATATACACCAAAAACTGCGTTTAAAAGTATTTACCTACAAATATGTATACACAATGAGGACAAAGAGGTGTGTTAAGTGCTTTCGGGTGTTTCCTTTATAAAGTTATCAAGAGTTAGTTGAGTACCAGCCATTTTATTTCTTTTCTTGATAAAGATTTCTATAACATGCTGTGTCTTTCTCAATTGCCCAATGTACTTGAGTTATACGTTCTTCATAGGGACCACATTCTTCTAAGATAGTCTAAAAATTTGTCAAGATGCATATTTTTATTTGATTTCCAAATGATCGGAAGCAATTATTTATTTTTCCCTTTCAATAATTGAGATTTTCTGCTTGGTAAACTAACAATGGTTTCAATTTTAAATATCACCTTAATATTAATTTTATAACATCGACAGCAAGAAGTAATGTCAATCAGTTTTTGTAAGGCTTGTGTCCAGGAGCAATTAAATCTCCCTTCGATAAAAATGTACGATTAGGCATTTTTTTTTTTTCCAAAACTAACCTTTCTCAATCTACATTGAATATTTGACTAGGAGATCATTTTTTATCTTCAATAATTTTGGATAGTAAGTAAATAAAGTCTTTCGCATTATCTTTATCTCCCTAGGTCGATTTCTTAATTTTATTCTTGTTCTTCAACATATCGTAAATCTGTTTACACTGTACACATGTTCGATTGAAGGAAACGATTCACCTTATCAGAACGTTTGATTATTTCCATCTGTGACTTGATCGTATGAAGAGTCCTTAATTTCTTTTTGTTCGTATCAACACTGCAGTTTTTCCGTTCCAGACTCGTGTAAATCAATTTCCTAGGGCGAAATGTTTAAACTTAAACAAATAAATCAGCAAAACACACAACACACTGACATACGCCCTAATGCAAAATTTAAAACTGTTTAGTTCTCTTGACCCTAACATTGTAATCCTCTCCAAGTCCCCTGAGAGAAGATTAAACAGTTGAATCTTTAAAAATATTGGCAAATTCACCTTAATTTAAAAAATGGTTTAATACTGTTTTCTTACATCAAGTATTTGTAGAGGCATTGAACAAATAATAAAAAATTTCGAAAATGTTACAATTTTTTTCTTCAATAAAATATACCTTCTGATATTGGGGTTTTGCAAATAGTTCAATATCTACATGATAACTGTTTCTATCGCAAGATCAGAAACTTACTCTTCTTCTGAACAAAAATGATGCTAAAAGGAGGGGATTAGGCCATGCCTCTGGAAGGCAACTTTATGCTGAAGTTAATAGGTATTTCGCACATTAATGTAATTATCTGTAAAATAATTTAATCACAAAATGTGGATTTCTTGTTATTTAAAAAAAATTTGATCTTTTAAAAAGAAGCTATGTAGTTCAATTCACCAAAAAAGGAGTTTATAATGATAATCTTAGGAATAGTAGTTTCCATGATATTTACCAAAATATACATAGTCACAAAATGTTGATATTTGAAAAACTTTATCTTGGGAATTATATAATGTAAGCTCAATTTTTAGCAAATTTATTCTACTAAAAAAAAAAAAGTTAATAATACCTTTTTTATCTGGTGAGTAGCCTCTAATATATTCAACATTGAATGAAAATGAGCAAAATTAAAAAAAAAAAAATCAATTAACAGCTTTATTTTCGGGTGTCTCTAAGAGTAAGATGTAAATTGTGTACCTCATCTTAAAAAACAAAGCAGCCGTCATTCACCTTTTACTCAAGTATTACCCAATCATATACCAAGATCAGGTCTGCTCTTGAACTTGTATGTGTCATGTGATCACACAAGAGTTTTGTAGTACTTCACTGTCACAAATTAATGTCTGAAGGGAATGTTCTGTATAAAGGTTTTAGGACTTGTCATTCTTTAATTCCTGCAATTAAGCATCCAAGAGAGGTGGAACACCTGCTGCCTGGGAAAAAAATTGACATAAAATCACCTTCCCCAAGAAATGGTGGATGAGTATGAATAATATAATACATTCTTGACTTCCAAAAAACAACTAAGAACATTACAACAATAAGATACAATAAGGTATGATAAATATTATGTAAAAAATTATACATAAATAAAAGGAATGAAGACATAAAATAGTATTAATATAAAATAAACAATGATAAAAACAAATAAAAAAGAAAATAAACTATGATAAAAACAAATAAAAAAGAAAATAAACTATGATAAGAATAAAAAATTACGTAACAATGGTAAGAATAAAAAAAAAAAATTACATAAAATATATAGTTAAAAAGTACAGAAGACATATATAAAGCAATTTTTTTTTTTTATATACGCCTCCCGTACTTTTTTAACTGTATATTTTATGTAATTTTTATTCTTACCGTTGTTACATAATTTTTTTATTCTTATCATTGTTTGTTCAAGTTTATTTTCATTTTCATTTATTCTTGACTTTCAATCAATCTTTTATTTCCAAAATCAGACAACTTTGATTAAAGCATAAAACATTAACATTAGACCACTTCACCAAACACTTACTACTCCCAATGGCTTATGCTAAAATGATGCAATTCATCAACATTGATACTGTCATCAGTTAAAAGCGATGATGAACGACATACATGATGCACATTTACTACAGAATTAGAGGATCAAATTTATAATTAAATATTTAGAATATGGTATAATTATAATAAAAATCAGATAATTTACTTTTTTTCTCTTTCTCACAGTAACCCTATGAAAAAGCCATTTATTTTGATATTTAATGATATTCAGCTGAATAGCATAAAACATCCACAAATAGGAGCAACAATATTCATTTACACTGCCTACTCAATAACAGAGGTAATTGGTGAATTATAATTATAAAGAAACAGAATTGATAATACACAATAACATTAAAATACACAGTGCAATTTAAAACTTAAGTTGGAGAAAAAAGAAGAAAATCATAAATTGAAATGGTTCAGGTTCTTTAAATTTAAAATTGTAAGCAATTCAAAGTCAAGACTACAACTAAAAATTATATATTTAAAAAACAAATAAATGAAAATACAGAAGCCGTAAAACAAAAAAAAACAAAACACAGGAAAATAGCATGTTTCACATTCACTCAGAAGTAAAAACATAAAAAATAATTAGAATAGCTTCAGTAATGGAAGATCAATTTTTAGAATAGATTCCAAAAGTAATACTCTATAGAGTGAAAATTACAAATACAACGATCTACAACCGAAACTTTTTTTTTGTCACAGCATCACTGAGCTAAAAAAAATTATACATAGAGCATTGAAATATGTAGGAAAAGAAGAAAAAAAACAATGAAATTTAAGCACTGCAATACTCTGTGTATTTTCTATTTTTGTTTAAATTAGTTTATAATATTTAGAGAAAGCGGCATTGCAACACCCCTAGATCACATCAGTTTGTTGTGGCACACAGTTTAGGAAACATTGGTCTACAAAGTCTACCCATTACCCTGAGTAAAATGAATTGACACAACTGAACACAAATCTCTTTGAGCCCTTCTACAACCCCTTCCTGCTCTTATCCAGACATGTTGAATCAGTTTTGTCTAATTTTTGACATAACACGTTAAGTTTTGTTTATAATAGAAGTGTGTTGCATATGCCTTCTAATATTGATAACTGACAAACGTATACTATTTGAGTTAACAATTGAGGCAATAGAACAAATTACATAAATTTATGTCAATGCTATTGCTATTATATGTCATTTCAGTATGTAATTAAAGTACAGTGAGTGATAACATGTAGTAATTACCATAACATTTCTAGTTTTGTTATCCCTTAAAGATTTGTTACACCAAAGTCCTATGTGTTAAAAAAATACTTGGCAGGAAGAAAAATTGGCATTGTAGTACAAAATAACTTTTCCCATTGCATATAAATTAATAAAAAAAATCAAGACAACCAAAAGAACAAACAACAATTCGACACAATTTTTAATATAACACGGATAATTTGAATATTATTTTAAATCAAACAGAAACATTTTGGATTATTATATGACAAACAAGTATGGTAAAGACATGGTAGTGGTTTCTTCCTAAAAATAACATATTTACCCGTATAAGAAGATATTAATAGGGAGAGTGATCAGCCATTACTAGAAAACTCAAAGATCTGAGCGTTTTAGTATTTAAATAGACATTTTGTGTTAAATTATTTACTTTTCTTTTCCTTTAATATTTTATGTTCTGAATTTTCATTATTTAATATTGTTTCCAATACTATAAATATGTGTAGACAACAATATAAATGCTTTACAAAGAGAGTTCAGGATTAAAACAGGTGAACAAAACTGGTCGAGGATCATGAAGATTAGTCCAGGCTCTCATCATACTGCATGAGAAGTAGAAGAGGAATGATGATGTTTTTCATTTTCTCATTATATAGAATACTTCATTGTTGTTATTATTATTATTTATTTTTTATATAATTTCTTTGAAAAAACAAATATATATTTTGTTTATAAAATAACTAATTCAACATAAATAAAAAATCATAGTATGCATTTAATTGTCTAATGCATAAATTGTGAATCCTATTAAATACATGACTCTTCCATATGGTTTACTATAGAAGGGTAAGAGATTTGTATAATGAAAAAACATTTATACATATAAAAAATATTAACATAATTTGTACATATTAGAGAGATAAAATATATGAAAATGGCAGCCAATGTATACAAATCTTTAGTAATCTAATTTTATACATTGAACAGTAAAAAATTAAACAATACAACTTAAAATACAGTACTGAGTTCTGATTTATAAAAAATTATCTGAAAAATAAATATATCAGATTAGATGATTAAAAACTAATTTTAGTCAGAATTTTTTTTTCATAAAATAAACAGATCTAATTTAACATTTGAATCACATTAAAGACACTAGAGAACAGATATTCAATGTGCATGTACATTACTGTTAAGTAAAATGAGATTCATAAAAAAATATAAATTAAACAATATAATTAGTAAAAATAATGTTTACTAAGCTTTTTTTTTAACAATAAATTTCAGATAAATCAATCAATTTATAACAAGTTTAAAATATCAGATCTTGTAATTAATAAAAATATTGTTAAGAGTTTAAAAATTAAAACAAATAAATGCTTATATAAATGAATTATTTATAACTAACAAAGTTATATACAAAATTAGAGGTTATGAAAATATACAATCAGTGAAATATACAATGCGTGAACTATTGTCTGGACGGACTAATGTTACACCTTAAAGCTTGAATGAAAATTCTTTAATATACATCAAGAAATATCTTGATCATGGACGGAGCTCATCCCAGGACATAAATGTGGTAAGGTCATAAAATATAATCTGATATAAATATGGTAATATTATAAAAAATAATCTGATATAAATATAATAATGTTATAAAAAATTATCGTGCAAATTTAAAAAAATTTTTGGCCGAAAAAGGACAAATAAACTAAAGTTTCATTTTTACCATTGCCTAAACTACGTTTTATGTCAAAATTTGCAAATTTATTTTACAATAATGCATATACGTACATGAAATACTTATTGCAGAAAGATATTTTCATGCCTGAAATTCAGCTGAAAATATATAAGATAATATACCTCTTCTAAAATATTTTCTTAATATACGTAATCGATTTACCATTTTTTAAAATGGTACAATAAAAATAAAACCTAATTCATTACACCAATGATATTATAGATGTATAAGATAAAAACAAAAAAGCTACAAATCATCTACGGTAAAAATAATTTCATAAAAACATCAAATATATTGCATTAAATTAAATTGAACCCTATCAAGAATAAAATAAAAGATCAAGTGCTAACAATATATTTTTTTTTTTCCAAAACAAAATAATCATCACAATCTTACTTAACTTCAGATAACTTTCAAGAATTATTATAAATAAAATTTTGAAAAGCACTATGAGATTCTAGTAGGTAATTTCCTTACTCATTTCAAAAACCTTATATTCAAGTTCATGAAACATTTAATTTTTATTCGAATATAATATAATACCAAAATATATTTCATCAAAGCTCGATGATGTTTCTTAAAGATGGTACTCTTTTCTCAATATTTTTTTCAAAAATATGTTATTTATAACCCAAAGAAGAAAATATAAGATTAGAATAATTATTTTAAAAAAACTAGAATATACTTTTAAATTACTTAACAACCAAAAATGAAAAAAGTTCAATTTTTTTTCTTTCTACGATTTCTATGTATTAATAAGATCTAACATGACTTATCATCAGTAGATTATCAAAACAACATAAACAGTCTATACCTCCATAATATAATTACATACATGAAACTAACATTTTTGTTTTCCTTGGTCACAGATAGGTAAGCTTAAAAAATATTTTTAACTTAAAAATGAATTGCAACTGAATCTGATGAATTACATCATAACAGAGTATGTTAAAAATTACTTTGGCATGAAGACAAATATTATTGAGTAAAACATTTCATGAACTATACTATTATTTTTTAAAAAATATAATTACGATCAATGATTAAACAAAAAAATATTAGTAAAAATGTTAAGACAACTGACTCTTTTTCTAACCTTTTTCCCGATGAGGTACCAAAGTGAAATATTTTAATATAATTTTCCGAGTGAAGCCAGGGGTTGGTTCCATCATCGAAGTACATTGGACACTGATCTCCTATAACATAAAATACAGCGTATAACGAATCAATAAGAATTATACACACACCACAAAAAGTTTTGTACTACCCATCCTTTTACTAAAGACTAGAAAGTAAAAATTTAAGAAGTTGTACGACATACGGAAAGTTTAATACTTCATTTAAAATAATGTTTTCATTAAAGATTTTTTTATTTTACAAAAATAACTATATTCTCCCAAAAAGCACAAAATAGAAAAAATCCTTTCAAATTTTACAGATTCTTTCAAAGTACCTTTCCCAATCTCCTGAGCAGTAAAGAGAGCATTTCGTCCAAGTTGAACTGCTCAGAGAAGCATATCTCAGGCATGTCGGGAGGGAACAGTGCAATTCTGTCGATATGATACCTGCCTCATGAAGATATTGTAAAGAGTTGTGAACAGGGGAAAAAGTTTTTTTGAGAAATGTTTCTAATAAAACACAGGTGTTTCTATGAGTTCAAGGATATCTCTCTTTATATATATATACATATATACAGTGAAGTCTCAGTTATACGAATATGAGGGGGTACCAAAAATTCTTCGTATAAGTGAATATTTCGTGTAAGTTAATACGCAATACATATGTATTATGGATGTATATTTTTGAGAATTTTTTTCTTGTACTTAGTAGGTACATAAATGTATGTTCTATGCAGTTGAAAGAAAACAATTATTTATTGTATAAAAATTTAATTTATCTTTAATCCAAATTTTTTAATTTTTGACAAAAAAAATTGTGTTATGTTTGTTTGTTTCATGTTACTTTTGGTTGATTACATTATTCTTTCGCATTCTATTAAGGTGTTAGATTCCTTCTCGCTAATTTCTTTCGCATATATAAAACGTTTTACAACTTCAAATGCTTCTGCAAAAATGGAAGAGGCAAATGATCTTCGTCATCAGAATCGGAATCGTCCGAGCTTCCTTCAGTAGGGGTTGGGGCAATTTCTACGATTATGGCTTCGTCGCTATGAGCGCCAAATTGTTGAACTCTACGAAATTTTCGAATGTAATGTCGGAAGAACATTTGACCACTCCGGAGGGTTTTTGAAAACTTCTACTTCTTCGGTGGTTTCTTCCTGTCCCAAATCTTCTTGGGCGATCCTGCTTTACGGGAGCACTTTTCGATAGTAGTAAGCTGAACAGCATAGAAAGAGATTTTTTTTGCTCATGATGGTAAAATTTTTTTTAGGTTTTTCGGTTTTTCATACACATTTACTTCAGGCGTTAACGAGAGACTGACAATTTTTATTTTGAATCGAAAGTAAGGAGTAGAAGGTAAACGTAAAGAGTCATTGGGACCGGATAGTATTTGCAGAAAAAAGTTGTTTACTGTTTCGTTTTTCACGGAATTTTTCGTCCTTTGGCAAGCCACGGAAGAAAAAAAAAATTCGTAGAACTGAATAAAATTTACTAATATGTACATAAAGCGCGTCCAAACTTTCCTTCGTAAAAACTGAATGTTTCGTATTACTAAGTTTTGTATAAATGGATAATTACATACACATAATTAAGGGGTTTTTGTAGGGGATTGAGAAATTCTTCGCATAACTGAATGTTACGTACAAGTGAGTTTCGTATAAGTGAAACTTCACTGTATATATAAATTATATCTAAGGATAGATATTAGTTTAAAAAAATAAATGATCTAATCATACAACTTGAATAGTTTTATGCCATCCTCCTTGGTCGCTCCTGGATCTGAAGGACTTTCCTTTAAAATGAATGTATAGCTATACATACCATAGACTCAATTAATAATACCATAAAGGCTTAGCGAATCTGAACGTTTGATGCCAATACCATCAAACACTCTTTACTTACATTTGTCCAGTGACGCCTGTCTAAAACTAAATCTACCAGAGCAATCTTGATGCAATTCTGCCACCTACTCTTCAGTAGGTCTTAAAATTTTATGGATCCTTTAATAAGCCCTATCATACACAGGCCCATCTTATTTAACACAATGCTATAACCTAAATTATGTTTACTGGGTACAGTCCCCTCAGTTCAGTTGTGAAGCATTCTAAATTCACCCATTAAGTCATCTTTTTCCAGTCAGAATATTTTACACAAAAGCCTTAAGCCACTGCTCTTTCACATATCTATTTTAAGAACAATAGTTCTGTAAATTCTAACTTTTAAGTTTCTGGACATAAAACATGAGGCTAAGTCATTTTCAAAATTGAAAACTAACAAGCTTTTCCCACCTTTAACCTCGCTTACATTTCCTTTTCAATTTTGTTTTTTCTTGTTCTCATAAAACCTAAATACCTCTCTATCTATTCTAATTTATTTTCTGATACATTCCTATCACTGATATTGCTGTTTCCATTGCTACCATACACATTGTTTTATCTGTATTTATTTTTAGACCTAGTTCTCAATTAGATTTTATCAATGTAGTTGGATTTAGTTTCCTCGTCCTCACCAAATAATACCAAACCATCGGAATACCCAAGCATTTTTCCAGCTACAGTTAAATCCTTTTCGGTATAAATAACGTTTCTAATAATCTATTTTATTGATAAATTAAATAAGAGAAGTAATAGAGGATCACCTACTTTAAACCCGATTAAACCTCAAACTTCTTGGAATAATGATTATGGATTCAAACTTTATTAAATGTGTCGGTCATGCACATCTGTACTAGATTTACCGAATTCTTTGGTATTCCTAGTTCAATCAAAATTTTATAAAGCTTCTGGTGATCAACAGAATCGTAAGAATTTTTGAACTCTATGTAAAGCTGATAAACTGTCCTGTTGTATTCCACATTAGTAATCTCCAATAATTTCATATCCAGTGATTTGTCCTAGTTATGATTAAAGTAAATATTTTATAGCATACAGAAAGAAGTGAAATTCCTTGATAGTTATTATAACCCATCCTCTGCCTTCTTTTTGTAAATTGGAATAAATAGAAATTCCCTCCATCTCTTGGCCATTTTCTCAATTTTCAAGATCTCTTCTAACTAGCTGTATTTTAGAAACTCCTACTTCACTGCATTCCATTAATAATTCCCTAGGAATATAGTCAGTACCTGTTGCTTTTTAAGATTTAAATTTTCCGTTGGCTTTGTAAGATTTAAATTTTCCGATGGCTTTATAAGATTTGAATTTTCCAATGACTTTATAAGACTTAAATTTTCCGATGGCTTTATTTTACTTCCTCCTAAATAGGTTCTTCTTTCAATGGTTCAGTACTCAGGTATTTAGTAAGAGGAGATTGAGGATTAATTCCCGTATTCAAAGCACTATCAAAGTATTTCTAAATGTACCCAATATATCTGCTGGATAAGCTAGAATATTCCTATTTTTGTCACTATGGAGCTCTAACATTTATGCTACCTTTTACATTTTTCTTATGTTATTTCAATTTAATTAATAAATACAATAATTTCAAGCAATAAAAACAAAAGCCTTACTTTCTCTTTCATATTCTGTCATATCAACAGCCACAGCAGCACCTTCAGTATAGTTCCATGAGGTAACATCCTGTTTCAAATCACATATGGGCCCAACAGCTTGTGACATCAACACTCTATTCAAGTCGGCCCTTTGATAAACCTAAAAATTATAATTACATCTGCAATTTGTTACAGGAAAAAAATAGAATAATATAATTGCTAACAAAAATATTTATTCTAGATGTATGCTCTTAATTTTTTCCTTTTATTTTTGACCAAAAGGGTAACAATATTTTAATAATTTAGCAAATAACTTTCAAACTCCATGAAGACTTTCCCTTTTATTCACCAATGTAACTTACCCAACAGCGGTATTTTGAAAAAGGATCAAGTTCATCATATGTAATGAGGTAAGATTTCAGATTTTCTTTCCAGAAACCAATACATTTCATTTTGTAATCAGGATCACCTGTACATTACAGACCAATTAACAAATTTTATTACATATAATCAATTTGTGCAAAAATTAATTAAGAAATTATTTTACTTCTTATTTTCATACATTATATAAAGGCTTTTAATTTAAAAAAAGAGAAAAATTACATACTGTAAATATCTAATGGTCGCCCGAGATGATCAACTGAAAGACAGTAATTTTCGTCTATAAATATTTCTTTTTGTTCAGTGTCGCAGACAGAAAAATCTGATATATTCTGTTTGCAGTAGATAAACGGGCGCGGAGAGAGAGTCACACCTCCTAATATCCTTGTTTCAAAAGGTATATCACCTCTTTGAGTGAAATTGAACTTTCCAGCAACTGGGCATCGAACAGGAACTGGCACAGCAGCTGATATACAAAATAATCATTATAAATTCGAAAGTTAAAAATGTAACTGTCACTAAAACTGGTCTAAAAATATGTTTGAACTGTTAACGGATTACACATTAATGTTAAAATTAAAGCATGCAAGTATTATTTTATTTTATCAAATAACATTATAAAAGCAATGTTATCCAATACAAATATTAAGAATTCAAACCCATTTATTCTACAAAAATTGCAGGAAAATGTAGGAAAAATTAGGATTATTTGAAGAAAAATGAATTGCAGTTGCCTTGATTGATCGTGAAGATTTTTTCCTGAAGCTACTAAATATCTCATAAATATTTATTTCCAGTTAATCGACAATTTGTTTGATCTTGTTTATTCTTATGAAATTTTCTATTTATTGAGATTATAGTGCATTAATATTAATAATTTGAATCTTCTAAACAGTGAAGAATTGATTACTCTTAAAAAAATAATGAGATTCATAACCTACCAAGAAACAAATCATACTTCCAAGCTTCTTTATTTTTAAACTGAACCCATGAACAAACTGTAGAAAAGTCATCTTTAATGACTGCTATTCCTTTTCTGAATCGTATAATATTGTGATGACGAGGTACAAAATCAAAACATATGTAATCTTTCTGGCTATAACAAATACAGAATAAATCCATAAATTACATGATCATATAATATTGAAATGATATACATAAATTTCTTAATAATAAATACCAATACAAACTGATATAGTTAATTTTTACCTTACTCAAGTACAACTACATTCTTAAGATCTAATACTGAATTGAAAACTTGAAATAAGTTCAAGTAATATTGTTACTCAAGTAAGTTAATACTTAAAGTTATTTGTAATTGTTTTAACTCCTAGAGCAGCGGTTTCCAAAGTGGCCATAATGTCCAAGCCTATGCTAGGGGTGCCACAAGTAATTGTCACTTTCTCAAAATGTTACAAATAAAAAAAAATAAAAAATATTAAAATTAAAATAGCAAATATACAGAGTATTACAGCATTTACTTGACACTGTTTTATCTTCTTTTCCTATAAATTCAATAGCTCTAAGAATAATTGTGCAAACATTTTTATTTTTTGTTTTATCTCGACAAGGGTCCTGCAAAATTTTTTACTCCTACAAGGAAGACCAAAAAAGATGAAATGGCAAACAAGTTTGGAAACCACTGGCCTAGAAACCCATATAGTTCACCAAAAACTCCAACACTAAATTAAATTAATTACCACTGGTAGGGTGACATGAATGTTCTGCTTACTATTTTAGAAAGATGGATGAAAGTGGGAAATGTAATTTCATCGGAATTACATTTCATTTCAGTGGAAATGTAATTTCATCGGTTTAGCGATCTTCGTTTGTAAGATTTATAAAGTAGCTAATTTGATGATAAAAAAGAATAGTGAAAACTATTGAAATAATCAAGCTCCAATGAAATTTCTGTGATAAATTCAAAATCAGTAATTTCCAAAACCTTATGAACTATCAATAAACTGATGAAATCCACTTTCTCCTCTTCAAAAAATAAAAAATTATAATTTTATATATTTATACCAGGTCTGTAAATATGAAACTGGAATTCATCCATAGATGGCACTAGCTGCCAATAAAGTTACCATCAAACTGCATCATTTTCTTGATCTAACATCTGATAAAGATTTTGAACTAACAATACAATTGCATAGGTTTTAATAGAATTAATCATGTCAAATTTCGTCCTTAGAAACTAGGATTTGATTTTTCATAGGAAAATATGGCAATGCATTTTTACACAAAACTACAACATTGATTTTCTGTGAGTAAATGACGAAAACTAATAGAGATTCACACTGAATTTTAGTCATCACGAGGAGGCCCCTCACCTCCAAATTTTTAAAATCGAATCCATATGGAACGGACATACTAGAACACCAGATAAGTATCTCAATGTAAGCCTTTAAGTACCAATGGTAGAAAAAGGTAATAACCAATACGAATTATGTAACCCCACACGTCATGCAACCTACTATTTTCATGTTTTCTCTGTTTTAGAGGGATCAGAAAAAAAAAAACAGAATTCTTGTAGAAGCTATTGGTGAGATTAGTAAAGCAGTCAATGCTTCAATGCTTTGAGTCATTTAAAAAATTCAAAAGTGATAATTTTGACATAAGGAATGGAATGCAAAAAACAATCAAAATATCAAAATAGGCAACACAAATTGATCTCCCTCAATGATAATGAACCATAAAACACAGCTAAACCAGTCAAGGAAACTTTTGAGTCATTTCCTTGAGAAATACTTTCCTAAGTGTCTTACATAACAGACTTGGCTTCATTTGATAATTACTTATTTAGTATATTTTGAATAAAATACTATTATTCACTATCATACAATAATAAAAAGTAATTGAGCTGTAGCGGCAACAATGGATAAGAAAAAGTTAAATGAGTTAACAAATATTTATATTCTAATCTCCAGTACCGGTCTATTACATGAGAAAACCACCAGCAGAGCCTCCAAGATTGTTTAGTTAGCTCTTCAGCTAATTAAAAAAAAATTATTTTTATTTCGGTCTAATTATGTTTATGTGTGTTTTTCCGATTAATTGTTCATGTAAGACTAGTGTGAATCTTTAAGTTTCGGAAAAGTTCCAATTTATGTAACTGTGCTAATGATGCAAGAGTGCTTACTCTTGATACTATAAAATCCTGCTTTTAACTTTCATAATTTTATTGATAAATTTAAGAATATAATTAATTTTATAATATTTTAGTAAGTTGTTTTATAATAATAAAATAAAACATTATAAAAATATGAGAATTATTGTTATATAAGAAAAATGTAAGAGCTCTCAAAAAAATATTTTTAAATAACCAGTTACGTACCACCCATCAACAGTTAGTCGAGCCATCATAAATCTAGTATCCCTCTGTTGATGACAGATGTATATTGTTTTTCTGTACCTTCCTTCATCAGGATACCATGTTTCAATAATGTGTGTTTCATTAATAGAAACATCGGCATCAATGTTAGCAGTATTAATCCATTCTCCAGAAAAATTTTGTGGTAGCCTACACCCAGGTTCCACTACTTCGGCCTTAACTAAAGTCAGAGAAAATATTTCATTTCACTAAATATTTAAGATGGGGGGGGGGGGAAAGCAAAATAAATTTTATGATTTTAATTAGAGATAATCGTCCATTTATGGAATCAAATTAATAATACTAAAAATTACTAGCATTTTTTATATTTGTTTCCATATATAAATCTATGCATAAGAAGTATTGATTGGAAAATGTATGAAGAAATAATTTCTGAACACTTTCTACCAACCTGGAGTTACTTTAAGCCTCTCAGGGCTACGCTCAACAGTTTTCAATGTATTACATTCTGCTGTAATTGAAACTCCTAAGTAAAGATCATCATCTCTATTCTTTAGAAAACAGCGATATTTTTCATCTTTACGAGATTCCTTTGTATTAGCCACAGCGAAGAAATGATTTTTGCCAACAAACCAGTCCCCAAGGCATGAATATTCAACAACTAGAACAAAAATAAACTTTGAAATTTTATTTACTAACATTATAAATATAACAAAAATAATACATAAAAGCTTCATAGATTACTGATAAGAAACGCTATAATATCAATGAGAACATAGTAATAAAAGGCTTAGCAAACCCAAAGATTAGATATCAACACCACAAATTGCCTACCTAAATAAATTCTTTTATCAGACCCAACCTTACAAGTTCAGCCTTAATATACTCCTCCCACTTACACCTCAGGTGAAACCATGGATGTTTACCTGTAAGTTCTGCAGTAAATAACTTTAATAGGATTTATCTACTAACCTAATAACAATAATTAATAACTTATACAGTAGTATTAGTAAAGTCCAGTAATATACTGCTGTATACAATAGTATAATTTATTAATAACTAAATCATTTATACAGTTATTTTATTAACTTTTTTTCAGAATAGATTTGAAAAAATATTTTAATACTTGTTGGGCGACTGAGTAGAACTTTTTTTTAAAAAAGAAAAAAACATATAATAAGAGAAAGTATAACCATCCTAAAAAAAAGGAATTGATGTTCTGAAATACACAAGGATTAAGTTCATCTCAAAGTAGGGTTATTTTGCTTATATTTATAACTAATAAATTAGGATAAATCTAGATATTCATTAACTACAAGTAAACAAAATTAACAATTTCTAAAAATTCATATACTGTCCCTCAGTTGTATTTTATTTTAATCTTGTTATTACGCAGTTATTGATACTTTGATGGAGTACAGGCTCATTTACAGTTGTTAGGTTAATAATTGAAATCCTCCGTCTGTGACATAGTCTTTCGCTATCCAAATGTGTTAAAACTAAGAATAACTTTTCCAATATCTGTGACTATTTTTCCTATATGATTGTAAAATATAGTAATACAATACAAATAAATCTAATTCATAGATAAATACAATAATAAAAAATTAAATACATTAAGAAACGTGCAAAGTATTCTCTGGCTGCCGTCACAACTTCCCTAGGGCCAGGGACAGCTGAAAACCAAAGTCACTCAAACCAGAAATCATACATTTATGACCCAACACGTTATTACAATTTATACAAAAGTCATACAAACAAAAAAAACATATTAGTCTTGATGCTTGAAATTTTTGGGTAGTGGTTTCATAGCATTTAATGAGTTAACAATACAGAAACTTTACTGAGCACCTTTAAAATTCACAAATGTAAAACAAAACAATTACTCCTTAATTTTTAGGATTACCTCCATCAAATGTTCCAGCCATTCCAGTACATCTTTTATACGTTATGTTGAATTTCTGATTAGTTATCAAGAACTGGTTTCCAGGTTGCTGACATGACTTAATGTATGCATCAGGATGTTCACAAACTCCAGTAAAGCGGAAACGGTTCTATAAGCATAAAATAAGTTAAACTATGCTTATAGAAAAGCACAATATATTTTAAAAAACAAATATTTTATATTATGGGTAGCTAAAAATCAGTACACCATGATAGATGAGACAGCAATCACTCAATGAATGCTTAACAATAATGGTATCATGAACAAATATATGAACTTAATTCATGATCCGATTTTATTTCTGTCATACTACCATTGTAAACAAATGTTAAAATGAAGATACCTGATAACTGAACTTCCAAACACCTTCAAGACTAGATCTACAATTCACTGGAACGTAATTTTCAGAAAACAGAGTGATAAGCTGTTGATCAGGATCTAAATTTCTGCTACAAATACGAGGTACAGTAGGCACATCATTTGGTCCAATTGTAACACAACCACCTGCAGAAGATAACTTTAAATTAAACTTAACTTTAAATCTTTGATCTGAGTCTCTTAAAAATTATATATATTTTGATAAAAGATTTGATAAGCCACTAGCAAATACTAAATTGGAACAAAAAAAATACAAGGATTACATTAACATGAATAAAGGATATAACACTAACTCTGGTAAGGGGACTAGACAGCCGTTAGGGTTGAGGCGCAGATCCTAGAGTTCCTGGTTTGGAGAGTTTTAGATTGAATTCTCACCTGAGGCAGTTAATATTTATTTCTCGGCGGTCACAAGAAATGAATCTTGACACTCCCACCTTGGTTAGTATATGGCAGCAACTTCAAGTTAGCCACTAGAGGTTGGCAAAAAGGACACTGGTCCCACTTGCTGGACTAGATCCTCCCACCAGTTAACAATACCAACCCAGATAGAGGTTCATTAATGTCACTCCAACATGGTAGCTAGTTGTGTACTAACATAATCACAAATATTTTGATTGCTGTAAATGGAGTTATTGACTTTAGTTCGCTCAAGAGAAAAACAAAGTCTAAACAGATCTTTTTCAGTTCATATAGGGGCCTAAATTCACATGAATACAAAGTTTCAGCTTAAAACCAGGAACAATTACCAACAGTTTTCTCATTTTATATAATTAAACAATTCAACCACCATTAAGGAGTGACACTTGTGAAGCGTTACCCTAACCCACTAACATTATCATTCAGCTTGAAATAAAAACAGCTGTACACCCGTTTGCTTTGAACAGCCCTGATGAAGCCCTACAAAGTCGGGCGAAACGTCGGAAAATAAATAGTTGTAAACTATTTTTGTTTCTCCTTTGACCGCAACCCTGACCATCTTCCTATACAGGAAAATAAATAGTTGTAAACTATTTTTGTTTCTCCTTTGACCGCAACCCTGACCATCTTCCTATATATAAATTTTTACAGTCAACTATATATACATATATAAAAGGGCATAGTTTACCAAAAGATTGCTTTTGAGAAAATACTACTTAAAGGTAAAATTAATTAGTTGAAGAAACTTTTAAAAACAATTAGTTTTAAAACTAGAGATGGTATGCATTAGTAAAATCATGAAGTAAATTATATAGAATCGTTGAGAATCTCACTTTCAATTTTCTCCAATACATTCACTGTCCTGACGATGAATTTAACACAATAATAGCAGTTATCAGAATTTGAAAACACAATGGTATAATTGGTTGAGAACTCCTTCAATATATCAACACAGGTCCCTTTTCTTGAAATAGTAGTTTCATCCATTTCAGTTAAGGTATTTTTGCCAGTTTCCCATGAAAACCATGCACCACGCAAAATAGCAGGAATCCTACATTCTCCACTAATTGTATCTAAAAAATCAACAACAAACAGGTGGTTATAACCACGAAAGTAGTCAAAACAAACTATAACACAATATTTAGCTAAATAAAATAAAATATCATTTACCTAAGTTCATGTATAAAAAATATATAATAAATAAGGGAAATTTAAAAGATAAATACATTGTGGTAATTATTAAAAAAGTACAAAAATTTAAACTATAAGGCGTATCCAAACATTGCTCGGGCCCAGCCCAACTGTCAAGCCAGAGTAACCAACCTAAAGGGAACAATTTCAAGAGGGGTAAACAATTAACAATATGATGTTATTAACTAATTTACTATGATAGGTGGTTGATATTTTTCTCATTTATGTAAAACTTAGATAATCCCCACCAATGTCGTGGGCCTTTTGTTAAATTTTATTTTGAACCGGTTGTAGGCCTATCACAATCTCAGGTATCTACTGTTGCCTATCTCCATACTCTAAGTAGCAAAGCCTGAATCTACTAAACTAAAACAGATCTCTCTGTTCTAAGTTGGTAAAATAAATTAATTTAGTTGCAGCAATAGATATACTAAGATATTATAAATGATATAGACAATAAATACTAGAACATATTCATTTTATGTCATATAATACTTATAAAGGTTAGGGATCATCAATACTTAATTGATCTATGGAATTTGTTTTGTGCGAAAAAAACGTTGAATTCAGTGACTAAAATTACCAGTTGATTTTATTTCCTCACAACTGAAGATAGGTTTTAGCTTTGCTAGAAGTTAAAACAATTTTATCCTTAGAATCAACAATTATCACGTTTTAGACATCGAGGTGTTCTTTCAATTTGTTAATTTGGTTCCGTTCCTGTCTGTCTGCAGTCAAATTTGTGTTTGACCAT
>NW_027110523.1:458343-459145 GCF_000696795.3 Halyomorpha halys
TTTTCTTCTGACCTCTTAAATTCAATGTGGCTTTGAGGCTTACCTTACCTTATGCATTTGGATAGGTTCTGGAATTTCTTTTGGAGAGCTACTACGTTCTTTCAATTTGTTAATTTGGTTCCGTTCCTGTCTGTCTGCAGTCAAATTTGTGTTTGACCATACCACCTACTACTGTTAATCCAATTTTAGTGAAATTTTCGAGGATTCTTTTGAATCTCTTCAACTACTTTTTTCTTAAGCATTGGCTAGTGTATTTTTCTTAATACATCTTTATTTCGAAAAACGGCTCATCTGATTTGGTCTGAATTGAAGGAATATTGGGATTACTTAAAACCAGGGAGGTAGAGAGGCATACCATACTCTCGTTCAAAGGGAAAGTGAAGTCAAAAAGGTGTAGTTTAACACGCCAACTTGCCTTCTCTAGATCTTTTCACCTTCCTATTCCCTCTGTCCTTTAGTCATGATCTACTTTGAATATCTGTTGGGCTGATTAAACCTTCACGACCGTAAGTGAATACCCTATGGAATGGTGCTTCCGTTCTTGCAAGGATCTACAATGAATACCTGTAGGGCTTAACATCCTTTTCATGAACGTAATTGAATACCTTTTTTATTTTAATCTTGTTATTACGCAGTTATTGATACTTTGATGGAGTACAGGCTCATTTACAGTTGTTAGGTTAATAATAATTGAAATCCTCCGTCTGTGGCCTAGAAACCCATATAGTTCACCAAAAACTCCAACACTAAATTAAATTAATTACCACTGGTAGGGTGACATGAATGTTCTGCTTACTATTTT
>NW_027110523.1:459779-465583 GCF_000696795.3 Halyomorpha halys
CATCAGTTTACCTACTATCCAGCATACTTTATCTGTTGAACATATATTGTCGAGGCCTTTTGAGGTAGAGAGTACCTCACCTCTTAGATTGTTGCCTGGACCCATTGAGGTAGAGAGTACCTCACCTCTTAGATTGTTTCCTAGACCCATTGAGGTAGAAAGTACCTCACCTCTTAGATTGTTGCCTGGACCCAATATATACAGCCACCTTGACAAAGTCTGCGTGAGTGGGTAAGATACGTCAAAAGGTTAATTTGTATTACTTCTTGTATTTGTAAATATGTCAAATTTCGTGCTTAGAAGCTACAATTTGATTTTGCACAAAAAACTACAGCATTGATTTTCTGTTAGTTGACTGTGATTGATTCGCCTCAAAATCAAGCAATTTTTTTGTGCGGCATTGACCAATTGTCAGAGAATCTCAACCTAAACCTAGTGATGGTCTATACTTTGAATAAAATACTGTTATTCACTATCATACGATAAACATATATTTTCTATATAAAACTTCTGGTTTCATATTTATGTATTTGGAGTATACGTATAGTAAAAGTTTTTATTTTTATTTTTACCGAAAGCATCTGTTTGATTGCTTGTTACTCTAATTTTTCTCAGTACGAAACCAAACGAAAAAAAAATTGCGTCAAATTTTTTTCCAGGGACCATAATGGCTATTGCACAATAGACCTATATAAACTGAGACGTGAAGTAAAATCAATCAACTCGAGTATCCGAAGGTAGGAAGCATTTCGGACGCTGGGCGTTCCCATTAGTGGTGTATGTTCATGAATTCTAAATGCCAAAAGTTAAGTGTTTTGGTTACATATTACCCCATGTACTCGGCAGACTTTTATCTTGATGGTCATCTCATATGATTTTTAAATTTTTTAAAAGGCATAAAGTGTTATACTTAAGTGCTCTAATCTAATCTAAGTGTTTATCTCATTCCAGAAATTAAGACTGTGTTGTAGTTCAGAAGCTAAGATGGGAAGAAGATTAGACGAAGTAATAATTCTTATTCCAGTAGAATATTCCATAGAGATAGAATAATAATCGAACTTGCTGCCGATAGTAAGCCTGGAGAATTCGCCAAGTGAAATGTTTTAGTCTTTATTTACAATTGAAAAACTAAATAATTTTTAGACTACTTCAAGCCTCAAACATTCAGTTCTTAGGAGCATTTTCAATTTCTCAGTGAATTTAACTAGATGCTGAGTTTTCTTCTGACCTCTTAAATTCAATGTGGCTTTGAGGCTTACCTTACCTTATGCATTTGGATAGGTTCTGGAATTTCTTCTGGAGAGCTACTACTAATTTAGACTGGAGTATGGATTTCAGGCTATTTTATCCTTTTTTCGCTATTGCTTATTCATAAGGACTACATGGGAGCTCTATCCCTAATGAAGGTATTAATCATTACGCAATAATACGATACCTCACATTTGTTCCTCCGTGCTTCCATAAAAACATAGAAAACATATTGCGGTAAAAAAATAGCTGCACAAACATACTCGATGTCGAAAACTCAGATTCTACTCCAAAGAATTTCCATAAACAAATCAAAATATGATTAACTTCCCAATGCTGTCCTTCCCGGGTCGGTCTTTTCTAGGTTGACTTACCTATAACTCCTGGAACCGCCTTTACGCAGGCTGCCTTGGGTATCATAAAACAAAATGGTCTAAACAGTTTTGCAGGACTGTGAGATATTAAAAGAAGTATCAATTCTCTATTTTCTCATGAATCATATCTTAACCTCTTTGCTGAAATCAACTCAAGCTCAGTTCTTTAAACTTGAATGTAAGCAAAATTTGATACTGCTTATGGATGCAGTATTTTCTTATAGTAACAGAAAACTATCTCATATTTTTTCATTTTGCAGCATCAAACATTCAAATTATCATTTTTTAAAAAAAAATAAAATTGACTACTTTCGAGTAATTCCATAAAATTCATAAAAACTGGCATTACAAAACTAATTAAGAGGAACACAATATTTAATATTGGAAATTAAAAATATATATTAAACATTGAGACAATACTGATTTTACGAAACGTTAGAGGACTTATCTTGTTATTTTTGAAAAATATAAAATAATACATAAGTTAAAAAATATTATAAAAAAAATATATAATTTATGAGAATTTAACTGACAATCGACATGCGAATGTTTGTATTTAGGTTGTACCGATGATTTTAATGAATAAATCTTACTTCAATTTCCATTGTTATGGAAAGTAAGTGTAAACATATCGATGGCTTACTTCACAGTTGAGATAAGTACATTTCCACTTTTTTACAAAAAAAGGGAAAGAAGAGAGAACTTTTCATTGTATTTTTTGTAAAGTTAGTGGTAATGTACTTAGTTACTGTGAAGTAAGTAATCTATAGAGTATAATTAATCTTAATGTGTTGACTTATTTAATAATTTATTACTATTTCAACTAAATTTTGTTTTACTTCATTCATTAATATTATAAGATTATTATAATAATCTATCTCTAGGGAATATCTGTTGGAGATTACGACAAAGGTCCAAAGATATATATCTCCAAATATCTGCAGTTGTTGATCCAATTTATTTTGATCAGAGGTTGGTATAACCCCACTCTACTTCAAAGAAAAAGTGAAGCCAAAAAAGGAAGGTTTGCGTTGACTATTAATCTCAGCGTAAACCTTTCTGATGATGATCCTGGATGTCCACCATTGTAATTTAAACTGAAACATAACGTTGCCAGTGATGGGATCTTGCTCTTCCCCTACTCCTCTGCCACGCCCTTGGAAGGTACATAAAGCCTGCCTTTTTGGCTTCGCTTTTTCTGCCAGCTTGCCCCCAAGGTTTTGATAGCTGTTACCGTTCAGTCAAAATTAATTTTATCGATTTTAGATCTGTTTCCACTATTTTTATATATTTATTTGTCAAAGTAATAATAACAATTTTACATTTTGAAATAACATGGTTCAAAAAATATAGATCAGAAACTAAAAACGATAAAAAAAAAATGTGCGTTTTTCGCTACTCCCTTGACCTAGCCCAAAAATTGGAACTCGACTAACTTAAAATATATATCAAGATGGTAAGGGTTGCGGTCAAAAAAAGAACAAATTGTTATAAACTATTTGTCCTTTTTTTGACCGCAACCCTGACTGATCATCTTATATTTAAGTTTTACGGTCAAGTATATATACATATATATAAAATATATATCATTTTGGGGATATCTTTGATACCAAATCCCAAAAACTGAAATATAAGCTAGTGGTGAAAATATATTATTTTTGAACAAGATGTACATAATGAAGCTAAGCGATTAATATAAAGTGGTATCAGTGAATTTCCTTTTAATTATGAAGCTTAATTAAATAAAAAAAGTGGCAATAAGATGTAATTAAAACATTCATTAAGTTTTGAACAGATATATCGCTTATATTATGAAGAAGATGGTCAGGGTGCGGTCACAAGAAAACAATATATATATATGTATAATATTTCTCTTATAATTTACTTCTTTAGTATACTCTTAGGAATAAGGAAAGATAATGAAGGTGTCAATTAAAAAAAATATATTTGATAACAATAGGAGACATATGAATGATAAATGAAACAAATGGGTGGGATAGGTCTATGGGAGTGCTTCTGCGACTCATGTTCAGCGCAGCGTCATCCCCACAACTATTGCGCAACGATTACTTCTTGCCCTTGGTGCAGCTGCAACTGCAATCTTTGCCGCAGTTGCAGTTTGTGCAATTGCAATTGGCTCCCTGGCAAGCTGCAAAAAATTAAAAAATCACATAAGTTTTAATTTATGAAGCCTATACCAAAAATTAAAAAAATCACATAAGTTTTAATTTACGAAGCCTATACCAAAAATAAAAAAATCACATAAGTTTTAATTTACGAAGCCTATACCAAAAATAAAAAATAAATTGTATATACTAGGTGCATTGAGAGAATAATGAAAAGCGTTATCGCGTAGTTTAATCATATTAGAAACTAATAAATAATATATCTATATATAAATTATCAAATATTATTACTATATTGTACTTTTTCCTCATTACCCATATAATGAGAAAACTTTCATAGTAATGAATAGTTTTTGAAGTTTTAATATATCATACTAATGTATAATGTATTGCATTATATTATTATGTATTCTGTAACCATATAAAAAATAAAGAGGTTATATATATATATAACATACTAAAACAAAAATACAAGTCAAAAACTCCTTAAAATGTAGGCCATTACAGAAGAAGGAAACAGTGTAGGACCAGAGTATGTATTCATGCTAAAAACCATAAATGAAATTCGGAAATAGCGGTTATGAAAAAAAATAACATAATTCGAGAAACGTTGTCTAAAACCCTGTCATTTATGCTACTGATGACCTTAACATTACTTGAGTCATCTAATAAATGATTTTAGTTGAAGGTGGGAATGTGAATTAAGTTGAGATGGCCAGGTAATACTTCACCCATGGTTTTAGTGTTGTTTTCAGAAAGTTTCGGCCTAACAAGCCATCCTCAGGTGCAATCTACAATGATCCATAATTATTCCAATGAAATACATTACACAAAAATTAAAATAAATAAATTAAAATAAAATAAAATAAATAAAATAAAATAAAATAAACTTGACATTATTAGTGACGTTAGACTTATTTCCACACTGGATATTTATTTATTAATGCACATTTATTTAATTTTTTTTTGTGTCATTTTTTCAGTAGAATAATTGTGAATTCTTGTAGATTAGACGTGTAAGGCTTGTTAAGCCGAAACGTTGTGAAAACAACGCTATAACAATGGTGTAGTATTACCAGGCCATCTTGACTTAATTAAATTCAATATTAGAGGCGTTCGGTCGTAAAGCAAAACTGACGAAAAGAAAACTTTGCTAAAATGTTTGTTAATTACAATGTTTTACCTTGAACCAGTAGTCCTTTACCATAAATTAATGTCAATATTAATAATATATTATCTCCTTTAGAAAACAAATTTCCTAAAGATTAATTCACTAATTAATGAAATCAGCCTTAAGAAAGCCGTTGATCAAAAACATTTAATTCATAAAAAATTTAGTAAAAAAAATTCACCACGTTTAAGGAATGAACGCCTCATTTTATGAAGCAATTTCAAATTTCTCCAACAACTGCCTGTCATGTTTTAAACATTTGATCTGCTTTAGTCCATTAAATTATTTTTATAGATTCTATAAATTTATTTTGGCTTTGAATTTATTATTATCGATTTCTTTCTTTTTATCATTATATATTTTATCAGTACGAGTAATAAATGCTCATTCCATTCATTTTTAAATAAAGGAATATTTTTAAGTATTTAATAAAATAAATTATATTAAATATTCTTTATCATCTTAACCTTGCCACTGAAATTGGCTTGAAGAAGTGAACAACTTTCTCCTAGTCATTTCACTACAAGCAGCTCTCTAAAAGCTGTAAGTTCACTAAACCTTTTGCAATATGTTTGTCCCAAACCGGTTTCAATACTGTTCTTCTAAATTGTATTCTTATTCTATTAAACTAAATGAAATAGTATAAGTAAGGATCCTTCACTTCTATAGACAAAATATATTTAAATATTTAATTTTTATTTTGTGTTTTTAGTAATCATGCCCATAGAATTCCTATAAAACGATTGTACATATGTGTCATGTTTATAAAACAAAAAAATAAAGTTGTTTATATACTCAGGTATATATATATATATATAAGATACGTGACAGCGGGTTTTAAGATCAAAAAAAAAGGAAGGAAGGTAGAAGAAAACACACTCACGG
>NW_027110523.1:470220-472272 GCF_000696795.3 Halyomorpha halys
AAAAAAATAACAATTAAACTTTATTGTAGAATTTTTATTATTTCATAATATAAGATATAATCGGAGTTGTTGAAACATGAGAGTACTAACTACGTCGATTTAAAGTAGGTTCTCATTTGTTTTCCTATTAAGCCATTGAAATTAGAACAGAATTACATATGATGTTAGAAACCAATCAGCCATTTTATGAGGGATACATTTCGACAGAAACACTTAACAGGTCAATATTAAGCAACTTCTAAGAATTGCATTATTTCCATAAAATATCACTGCACTAAAAGAATAGTGACGCAAATGTAAAAGTGACTTTAAAAATGCCTTCCTTGGCGAATTTTTAAGTACACTTATGTCCACTTACAAACCTCTAGTAAAAGCATTTTTGAGTCCGTTAACACAACCAAGTCAATTTCAAAAAAGTGACTATTTTAAAATCCGTAGTTATTATTTTCAGTATTCAAAACTGACTTAAAATAATTTGTAAATGAAGGTAGAATTTTATAAAAAATATTATTTCATACTAAAAATAGTTCAATTGTACCCAGGTTTGTTCCACATACAAGCATGTCATGAATATTATTCTTTGAAGTAAATTATAAAGTTGGATAATACATTAAAGTACTACTTTTGGAACTTGAGGTTTCACCAAAGGCTAAAAAATTATAAATGTTAGAACAAATAAGTATTAGGAAAAAAAATAGACGAATGAACCTATTGTATGTGAATCCAATTTATTGAAAATAACTGAACTCCATGAAAGGAATGCCACAGAGAAGACGAGAGATTTCAGTAATGTTGATGGAGGCAATAAATTCATATTGAGGAATTCCATATTGTAGTCAAAGAGTCATATTACCAACAAAAATGGAGTCCAACATCCAACGCTAGGGTAAGACCGGTTTTTTATTAATTGAGTAATTCAATTATAATAAATAACTACTTATTGGTATTCAAGCTGTTATTTTGTACAGTATTAATAAAGAACTATTAACGATTGTCATTCAAGCCGTTATCTTGTACAGTATTAATAAAGAGCTATTAACGATTGGTATTCAAGCTGTTATCTTATACAATATTAATAAAGAAATACTAAGGATTGGAATTCAAGCCGTTATCTTGTACAGTATTAATAAAGAGCTATTAACGATTGGTATTCAAGCTGTTATCTTATACATTATTAATAAAGAACTACTAAGGATTGGCATTCAAGCTGTTATCTTGTACAATATTAATAAATAAATTCTTTTTAGTTGAATTTTTAATTGACTAAAATCCAATACCGGTGAACTTATAATTCCAAGATTACATCCTACTTGGTTAAACATATTGTAGAATTTTATTATTACAAAAGAAAAACTATTTTTTATTGAGGCTCAGGAGATAATGTGTTAGAATAATCAACTACAAATTTTATTCAGCTCTTATATTTATTACCAGTATAGTTCTCTTAGTTTAATGCTGTATTTAATAAGAGTCGTTATTTACAATATAATTTATTCCATTATATTTTACATTTTTTTTTACGTTTCGGGCTTTTCATTGGCCACTTCTTTTTTTTTTCCCTCCACAATCTAAAAATATTTTCAAATGTACAATTCTTGGAAGTACTTCATGGAGCTTTTATTTATCTATATTAATTATCTCCAGAAAAACTCTGGATGAAATATCACTTTTTCTTCAAACTATGTTTAACCAAAATGTTTTATTACTTATATATTTATTTATCAGTATGGTTCTAATAGTTTAATATTGTATTCTACGTGAGTCGTTAATTTTGCGTTTAGTAGCCCTCTCTCTTTTTATTCCTCACTCTTAATAATAAGATATTAATTAATGATGTGAAAAAATCCGAGGCAGAATGTTTATTAAATAAAAGTGTGCAAAGATAATGATGAAAGTTATTCACACGAAATGACCTCTTTTTCTACAGAAGGAAAACAATATTACAAGCTATAAACTAAATATTATTGTTTATAGCTTGTAATATTTATGAGTCTTTTTTCAAATTTTACCACGTCTTCTTTCGATGTTCTGAATATGAACTATATTCTTAGT
>NW_027110523.1:472322-473695 GCF_000696795.3 Halyomorpha halys
TTGTCTCGTATTATCGTATTCCCCGAGATAGTCCCGATTTCTGACGAGATTTTTTTTACAATCTTGGTTAAGTTACTGCATTCTTTCAAAATATTTTTTTATTTGAGAATGTGACCGTTACCGTTTCAAAGCAAGACTGCGTTCCATATTGTCACTACTTCACGAATAGCTCAGTCAAATTATAAAAATAAAAATGGGCCGTGCCTGAAAAAGGTTAAGTAACGCTGACTTTTAAAAACGTTGTAGGTAACTACTATATCAACTGTGAGTTACCAAATTTGCAGCTTCGCGAAAATTTGTGCAACTGACATAATTGCCGAAATTTTAGCATTTTTTTCGGTTTTCGCTAAAACAACTTCAAGACATAAAGGAAGTCTCGTACTATTATTTTTTCAAGTTGTTAAAAAAGGCTACAATTTGAGACCAAAATTGACCAAGACTTACAAATTATAAATTTTCATTTTTTTAAAAATTATTTTTCTTAACCTCCTTTATTATTATATTCATACAATACTTACATACATAATGGAAATGATACATGTATACTAGTATAATATTGCCTAGTGGCATTGTAAGGTTAGAAATTTTCCTAATCTACTCTCAATAATTAGTAAAATAAATTCAAAACTATTCTTTCAACGAGAACATAACTATAAAATGAATTTGAAGCAAATTGAATTAGCTTTCATTTTTTTTTATCAGATATTGTTTAAGGCTGATATAACATTGAAAAGTGGATTTTTAAATTTCTATCAAATTAAGAAAAATAATAAATACAAAAAAAAAAATCGATTAAACAGAACACAAAGAAATTATTGTTCTGAAGACTAGAAAAATTAAAAACGTGGTAAATTATATTTAAATTAAATTTTTTTTTTTGTTAAATTGTAATAAAATATTCATCAAAAAGATGCAGAGAAGCCTATGACATGTTTTTTCTTACTATTATTTCATATGTATTATATTTAGTTATAAATTTGACACCCCTGACTGAGTACAAGTTTCTAACTAAGGAGGGACCGGTTCATTCATTGTAAATGCTCCTTCGCTTGACCAGTGCGAAAGCTCAGAGGTGGAGTAATTTTTTTTGTCTTCTGAATATACATGTTAGAGTGCTGCCACGTTTATGTAAGATGTTATGCTTTTAGTATGCTAATTAGTAAATGCTAGCTAATTTTACCATAGCTGTGGCCGCCGCTGTAATACTTCCACTTGCAGAATAGTCCAAAAGTAGCTGGGAAGCGGGATCCATAGATGTTTGGATGGGGATAGGCTTTCTAACTTGGACCGTCCTAAATGTTACAGGATTCTTCTCTAAACACTACAACTTGTGGAATGGGGGTAACACCTGAGGGCCTGTTGGCATCGAGATT
>NW_027110523.1:474811-475819 GCF_000696795.3 Halyomorpha halys
GCTGACAATTTTTTTCCGTTATGACATTAGTTTCAATTTGCAATTCGCGTGTATAATATTAATTGAAGTAATAGATACAGCATTATACAATAAGTATAATTGCAAACGAATAATCACTAATAATGTTTGTAGGAAATGACCTTCAATTCTAAATTAGTTTCATTCTCTCGTAATTGCACAAGTGGTTGTTATTTATTCGCTTTGAAAACAAGTAAATAATGATTCAATTCAATTTTTATTCGGGATATAATCGTTGTTTTCATTTTCTGAACATCAGTGATCATTCCTAAAATAGTAATCAAATTAAACGTTTTAGAATTCTTAGAATACAAAATAGTGATCATTTTTAATTTTTTGTTCCTTAATTTGGTGCGTTTATGTAAAAATACAAATATACAGGCCAAAAAAAAATTATAAAAAATGTAAACCAAAAATGGAAATTTAGTTCTGCTTAGTTCCTTATTGAAGAAAAGCCAAACCAAAAAAGTTTAAATTTATCTGTGTTAACATATACATGACATCAACTGTCAAATAAATCTTCACTGACTTGGAAGGTGAGCTTATTGTTAGTTCAGGATCTAAAACAGCAGTGGTGAAAAAAAAAAAAAAAAAGGAAATAATAATAACTAAAGAAAAAGCTGCCTTTGATGAAGAAAAATCTAAATAAATAAAACACTTTTTTGATGCTTCCAAAATCAGTTGAAAATTAATTTTTAAAAAAATATGAAAATATTCAGTTCATATACTTACCAAGAACTTGAAAGACAGTTTAATTTAAACAAATTTTTGAAAACAGAAAACCTACTTTTTTCTTTAATTTTCTTACATTTTAGTGAAAATATTTCAAAATATACCTGATATTATTATTTTTATTTTATTTAATTTTTTTGTAAATCTACGTAACTGTAATTGATATAGATTTTTGCGATATTTTTTTATAAAACAAGAGTATTTAAAACGTAAAACATTTAGTACGATATTTATCTTAAAGAACATGCCTTCAGCAGC
>NW_027110523.1:475869-476513 GCF_000696795.3 Halyomorpha halys
GGAAAGCTGCAGGGCTTTGGAAAGAACATCGACCCCCGGTGCCCCATGTGCGGAGTTCCTGAAACAGCAGAACACGTAATAGTGGATTGCTCCGCCATGGAAGGACACCGAGCCAGGCTGTTGAGAAAGACCGGGATTTACGCCCTCGCCGAGTCGGACTTTCCCTGGTTGATAGAAGAAGAGAATTATCCCTTCTTCAGGGAGTTCATTTACGGATGGAAGGAGGTGGTGGGCCCAACACATTTCACAATGGGAAGGACTTGACCACCCAACATCGGCGAGCCACCAGAAGAAGATGAAGCTGACCCAGACTGAGACCAGGAGGCCTGGACCAGCCTGGTAACTGCAGGAGGCACCCAGACGGATGCACACCAGAAGGGCCTACCGAACGGATGAAGATCATTGGGAGCAGTGATCAGCAGTGGCACCACTGCTCCCGCACCCCGTATGCCAGAAATGGCAAGGGAGGGGGATAAAAAAAAAAAAAAAAATATTCCTAATTGTACAATAGTCCAAGAGGATAAGTAAAATTTCACCCCAAATTTTTAATTACTTTAATGAAAACTATATATAATTACTAGTAGAAATTTGATGAGTCTAACAAGTATAAGTTGGGGAATGAAGAAATGGTGGCTGTTTCAAAA
>NW_027110523.1:476669-477157 GCF_000696795.3 Halyomorpha halys
CCAAGTATAGATAGGGAGGATAAAAAATGGCGGCTTTTTAAAAACGTTAAAAATCATTAATTTTTCATTCGGAGCTCTAGTGAACTACCAACAACACTAGAAAACCTAAGAGAACATCATTTAAAGTAGTGTGGATTTAAATAAATCATATATAAGATATGAGCCCCAATTTTTGATTACTTCAATGAAAACTATGTATAATTAATAGTCAAAATTGATGAGTCTGCCAAATATAGGTAGGGAGGATAAAATATGGCGGCATTTTAAAAACGTTAAAAATCATTAATTTTTCATTCAGAGTACTATATCTTTAACCAACAAAAATAGAAAATCTAAAAGAACATCATTTAAAGTTGAGTAAATTTTATAAACTCTAAGCCCTAATAAAGCTATTTACGTTCAATAGTTCTCGAGATACAGCTTTTTAAAAAGCAATATTTCATAAAAATGTATAGAACGCACTGAAAGATCTCAAAAACCATTTGACG
>NW_027110523.1:477207-480349 GCF_000696795.3 Halyomorpha halys
CGTATTACAAGTTAAAGAACTTGGTTTAATTTTTTATTAGATGAATAAAAAAGTTTGAGGGATGTCTCCACGTCAACATTTGTGTTTGTGAAGTTCATCTAATCTGCTAAAGCCCGATTTTGTTTTATTTTTATGTTTCTCTAAAATAATGTCATTTCATATTATTTTATACACTTTTGTCGTATTAAAATTTCATCTAAAAATTTATTTTGGTTACGTTTAATTCATAGTACAAAGTATCGAATTTCCTAAAACAAAATTGAGGTGGCCTTGAACAGTGTCTTAAATATTATTAATTCGACCTTCCATAGTTTCATTGAACAATGTAGGAAATAATATCTTGTAGTATTCTTCATGAATACATTATATATAACATAAATTTAGAAATAGACTTATATATAATAATGAGTTAACATATTTTTATTATTATAAATGATTAATATCATACCTTGCCCTGTTCCACAACACGGGTCTGGCATAGTTGATGTTATAGCCACTGCCTCCTGAAGCGGTTCTTATATAGGCCGCTCCGATCGATCCGGGCGCCCTCCCCTCCCGCATTCTTGACTTGATTGGACCCCACCAGTCGGAACAGGAGGAAGCTACGTAGTTGCTGAAGCTTTTATTTACTAGAGGAGAATAGAGGAATTAATTTTAGAACGTTTTATTTACCGGAGGATAATAGAGGAAATAATTTAACAATAGATTTGTTATTGATTCAACTTAAGAAAGCGAACTGATGATAAATGGATGTTCTAATACGATTTGACTCTTTCAATGTCTTTATATCATTTACTATGTACCGGAAGAATACAGTCCTATATTTTTAGCGATCAGCAATAATGCACATTACACGTTATAAGAAAATACAGAAAAGAGTGCAATCCGTACAGGTTACATCCGAACATAAAACTGAAAACCCAAGCTGGAAACCAATTATGCAATCTGGTACCTTGGTTCTTAAAGTAGGCTCGCTAATAAGTCGCAAGGTTGTAAATAATTGAATTAAATTCTAAATTAAATAATTCAGTTCAATTAATGGAATAACTGGAAAACACTAGATCGTTTTCCTGTTTGGATTTCTGATTGCATGCAATGTGGGTCAAAATGTTTCAAAGGGAAACATAATATTCTTTATTCTAAAAAATTAATAGTACTGGGGCCATTTAAAGCGGACACTTAAAAAAGAAATATTTTCTATTATTTTTCTATTTGGTTTAAACATTTCCATTAATCTCTTCCACACGATGTAACGCTAATGGTTCAATAACCTGCCGACTGGACAGAAATTTCAGTTGGGTCATGGTAGTTTCCGCTTTCAAGGATTCCTTAGAATTTTGGTGTTGCAATAAATATAATAACCAAGATCGATAATTGAATCACCTGAGCTCTTCAAATACCGTTTATTAAATATAATTGAGGGGTCATCTAAACCCTGATTGAGTACCCTTAAGTGTTTCGTGGACTACCATTATAATGGAAAACGTTCTACAGCAAAATTAATTTTTGACAAAGCATTCAATGAATACCTTTTTTTTTTCCTTGCCCCCAAAAATGAAAATTGAGTAGCAAGGCCCAGGTTGGAGGGTAAGTACAACATACTTTTGCCGAAGATATTATAAAACTGTGAACACTTATGTGCGCAGCGGTGGTATCATCTGTTGTTTCCTTCCGACTATGGAGAAGGGATCATTCTCCTGATTGTGCAAATAGAAATCAGACTGCAGAGTTCGAGTTCCCTCCCTCGACGGGAATGGTGGTGCCTTTCTATCTTCCAGGAAGGAGGAGCAATGTCCCAAAACAAGGACATTGCTTATTTGGAGCACGCCTTCAGCTCATAAAAGAATCTAATGTTACATCGTCCAATAAATTTTGAAACCGATGTGATCTGAAGCAAATAATGTTTAGTGATGATTTGAAGTGTGGTACGTTGGACCTTCCGTCATAGAATGGAATTCTGGTAGTTCCACTGTTATTAAGATAGAATATTGGTTATGTTAAACTATCTTTTATTATACACAATCCATTCTGAGAGATAGATTTACTTTTCAAAAATTATCAATTTGTTGGAAGATCATGTTTGTAGTACTTTTTAAAATTGCATAAAACAGTTTTCTACTGTTTCTAACATTTTTTATAACTACTAATGAATCAGGCGTAAATCCGTGTTATCATTGAAATGATACTTTTGAAAATATTTTCTACGATGAATTGATGTTTCTAAAAATTTGAATATATTAGTTTAATAAAAAGCAAAAAAAAATTAATTAAATTGAATTTTCAGCTTGTAATTGAAAAACACATTAACCTTTGAATTATCTTGCCGAATTCGTACAGTTTCAAATTGGTGAGACCCTACTATTGTGGGCTTCACGGACAGGGCTCATCCTATCACCCTGGATATCCAAGGAGAGAGGGTTAGACCGGGTGAGGAGGTGACATATCTTGGTGTGAAGATAAGAAGAAGATTCGATGCCACTTCTCACCTAGTGTATCTAAAGGACAGGGTGACACTGTCACTCAATGGATTAAGTAGGATAGGGGTTGCATTTTGGGGGCTCAGGTACCCTGCAACGATGACCATATATAAAAGTGTGATCTTGGGTATTCTGAGGTACGCATCCCCTGCCTGGAGCCGAAACCTCACGCAGACACAGAAGAGAAGACTGGCCACCATACAGAGATTGGCTCTGCTGAGGGTCACGAAGACATACAGAACGGTGTCACATGAGGCGGTGCAGGTGCTGGCCGCAGCGATGCCCTAGAACCTCATCCTCAGGGAGGATGTCCTTAAATATGAAGTGAAGAGGCAGGGACCAGAAGCGCTACCGGATGAGCTCCAAGAGAGGATCGCCGAGACACCAAACTTGTGGAAGAAAAAACTGCGGGAGGACTCAATACAGAAGTGGAATGGACGGTGGGTAGCAAGCCAGAAGGGCGCTACTTTGAAAAAATTCTTCCCTACCGTCCCTTCCAGACTGAAGGTTAAATGGGTCATCCCAGACTATTGGGTCTCACAGATCCTAACAGGACACGGGGGGTTTCGGGGAAAGCTGCAGGGCTTTGGAAAGAACATCGACCCCCGGTGCCCCATGTGCGGAGTTCCTGAAACAGCAGAACACGTAATAGTGGATTGCTCCGC
>NW_027110523.1:482139-490264 GCF_000696795.3 Halyomorpha halys
CTAATCAATAACAGTTTGTTTATCAAGCCAGTTCGAGTGTCTTATTGGTTCATGACCTTGCTAAAACTTCCAATGCTTAATTGAAATCTTTTATCTTCAAATATTCATTCTAATACAGTCACGTTACAAAATATTGTATACCATTAAACATCCATTTTTCAGTTTATTTTTCTAATAATTGCACAATGTAATGAAATTAAGAATTACATATAATAAACGGACTAAAAAGGCTTGTCACTTAAATTACAAACGTTTTTTTAGAATATATTTTAGAAAGGTTTCAATTACTAAACCATCCATGTGTAATTTAATAATAAATATATGCTAGCACAGTAAGTATAGCCAATATTTGTTAAAAAAAATAAAGAAAATTTATTGATTGAATTACTTATTAAGTCTGCCGTCAACACTGTTATTTAAGTGTCTCTTTTACTACCTTTCATCTCATATAGTATAATCCAACAATTTTAAAGACAACATTTCATAAAGAAAATATAACTTCATTTTTTTAATTAAAAACAATAGCGCATGAAATTTGATGAAATTGATACTAAATCATTTTTGCTCTATCTTTCCAATAAAAACGGACCGTCTGGGTAGCAACTCACTGGAAATAACATCGAAGTCAAATTAGTGGTAGTATTTTATTTCATTTTAGTATTTCACTAACATATTTCATTAATTACATTTATTTTTTTTGCCATAACCTTTTACATATATATATTGTATCTAGCTAGATTTTCTCATTTATATTCATATCTCTTTATTCCTTTTTGCTTATATAACTTTATAGTACAAGAGCCCAAGAGGAGAAAAACGGCAGTTATTTCACCCCAATTTTTGATTACTTTAATGAAAACTATATATAATTACTGGCCAAAATTAATGAGTCTGCCAAGTATAGGTAGGGGGGATAAAAAGGCAGCTGTTTAAAAACCTTTAAAAAACATTCATTTTTCATTTGTAGCTCTATATCGTTTTAACTACCAACAAAAATAGAAAATCTAATCATTTAAAGTAGAGTAAATTTGCTAAAATGTAAGCCCTAATAGAGCTATTTACGTTCAATAGTTCTCGAGATATAGCTTTTTAAATAGCAACATTTTATAAAAATGTTGTACAGAACCTACTGAAAGATCAGAAATTAGTGAATTTATTTTGAAAAATCTATATCTCAAAAAACCAAAAAATAAGACGAACTACTACCACTACGAAGATACGTGTTATAAATTACTTTATAGTAAGTTAAATTTCCTGTATTTTGAGCACTGGCAGATATATATGCTTCTTATGGATCTAGAGATATATTTTTTTCAAAAATCAAACATTTTATATGAATAACTAGAAATTAACATTTTGTGAATTTATTTTGTCAAATATTATAAAAAATATTACTCCTACAAAGACAAAAGTTATAAACTGTTTTATAGTAAATTTAACTGGTTTTAATTTGAGTGCTCGCAGACATATGTACGTCTAGTGGTTTCTGAAATAAAGTTTGCATAAATCAAACTTATTGTCCGGACAACTATAAATCAATTTGTCTTAGGAAATATCATGAAAGCTACTATTCCTAGGAAGGTAAAGGTCACAAACTACTTTATAGCACGTTAAACTAGCTTTGATTTGAGTGCTAATAGACATCTATATGTCACATAGTTTCTGAGATATAGGTTTCTCAAAATAAATTAACTAACTACTAATCTTTCAGTAGATTTTTAAGAAATGTTGCTTTTTTAAAAAGCTATATCTCGAGAACTATTGGACGTAAATAGCTCTATTAGGGCTTATATTTCAGCAAATTTGCTCTTATTTAAATAATGTTCTTTTTAGATTTTCTAGTGTTTTTGGTAGTTTTAAGATTTAGAGCTCCGAATGAAAAATTAAGGTTTTGAAACAACTGTCATTTTTTATTCCCCCTACCTATACTTGGCAGACTCATAAATTTTGACTAAATTATACATAGTTTTCATCAAAGTAATAAAAAATTGGGATGAAATAACTACCTTTTTTTCCTCCCGGCTCTTGTACTATTATATTTTATTTCTTTAATCCTGTTATTTTACTTACATATATAAGTTAACATATAAGTTTTATTTTCTACTTTTTCCATAACTTTATTTTTAATAATTTTTTTTGTCTGAATATATTTCTAACTAGATTTTCATAAGTATTTTATTTTTTGTTCTTTCATCTTTATTAATTTCAATAATTCTTTTCTCATATGGCCCTTATCTTCTTATAATACTTAGACTCATGGGCGTACCCACCAAGGAAGGAGGGGGCAACTGCCCCTTAAATGAAAAAAATATTAATTTAATAAAAATAATTTTTTTCTAGAAAATATTAATTGCAATAACTAATAAAGCACTGCGATAATTAAATATAATTTTAATTTGATTCCCTTTTCCGTGGTGAAATGTCACAACCTAATTGACTACGGCCTGCCCCCTCTAGTGTTGATCCTGGGTACTCCCTTTCTTTAGACTATACATGTATTTCAACACCAAATACTAGGGCTCATAGCTCAGTGCTTGGCCAGTCTTACCAAGTTGAATCTATTGGTGGTACCGGTTCGGATCCAGCCTGAGGTGTTGACTTTTTTCATTGAGTGGCGGTCCCACAAAATGAAAAACTTTGACCCCAACCATGGTTAAGCAGTATAGGACTCCAATGGGAGTCTTGGCCGAAATAATAAACCCTATATATTTATAATGATAGTTATTTTGTAATCATTCTGTTCACTTATTCGTTATGGTTGTTATCTTCTTTTTATAATAGATAGTATATAACACGTTTTTTATTGACATGTTGATGTCATTAATTACATCAAGAATCCAAAGTTATTAGTTCTAGATATTCCCACAACGTAGGATCTGAACGGGTTTACTACAGCACTACTTATCTTATTTGTTACCTTGAGAAAAATCTTATCGGTTTCAATTATCAATGATTTTTTTTAATCCGATAACCTGTGAGTATAAAAGGCACCACCTAGGTCTTATGAAGTTGCTCATAATTAATCCTAGATAATTTCTGGATTTTTCCAGAGTATTTTGGCTTTACCTTGGAATAATTTTATTTCTCCTTAACATATTAGGGAGTGGTATAATTTCACTGGCATGATAATGGTACAATAATGAGTGACAATCAAACAGGCTTTGAGATTAATCATTGAAGTACGAGGAAATAAAGCTAACTCATAGTTGGAGTCACTGGCAATGACGAGTTATATACTTGTTAAAAGTCAATGTATTAAATGATATACTATTAAAGCTCGAAATTAATTATCTGTTGTTAATTAATTAATTAGTTAACTGTTAATTGTTAGAAAATAAATGGAATAGAGTGTTATTTTTAACTAAATAATGGATAAAATAAATGAAAGTATATAGAAATTACTTTTTTCAGAGCCCTTAGCCTCTGAGAACGATAACCTAGATGATAAGATATAAGTCCTGGGTTAAGTGTGTCCATTATTATCTCTTCTTCTTATCAATTACCTTGTAAAACTGAAGTAGATTTTGGATTTATTTCCTGTTATTTTTACTTTAAAAAAAAAAAAGAATTCCTCTTACATGAAAAATTAATTTAACAATAATTAAATTGTTCATTTTTTATTATAAAGCTCTATATATATTTTTTGCACACACAACACGTCGTTGTTACTATATTTATATGTGTGGGTGTGTCATTACAACAGAAAATGCCACTGTCTGTGCAAACAAAATACGAAATGTGCAAGTTATTAGGCCCAAATTGATACGAATCAAGAACCGTGGTGTAATGTTAGAACTGGTGATTCTGAAAAATTCTTATACTTAAGATGAGTTTCTATTTTTGAAAAATATCTTTTAAAGAGGTTTTCGGATTGATGACATTTAATTTTTCTCAGCACATTTTTATTATACATACAAATCATTGATTTTAAACACACTTGTGTAAAGTGCGAATTTCTTAAAACTTGTCATCTTTATCATCATTTTAACTATGTTTTACTTATCGGATTTGAATCAGCCTGTTTCAAATACAGGAATTTAAATATCACTTATCGCATTTGTTTATTCCTTATTTACTCAAGATTATTACATAAAATACTACAACATATTTCCGATGATTTATTTAAATTGCTACAACTTGTTGGCGAGGAGGGGCGAAAAATTATTTGTCAGTGAATTTATTTTGAGAAAAGTATATCTCTGGAACCGCAGTACAGGTGTCCATCAGCACTCAAATTAAATCTAGTTTAATGTACTATAAAGTGGTTTTATGATATTTGCCAAAATTAATTCACCAGATGTTGATTTATAGTTGTTCTGACAAACCTTTTGGTTTTTAAAACACCATATCCCAGAAATAACTAGATATAAATGTCAGTTTGCTCTCAAAATAAATCTAGTTTAATGTACTAAAGAGTAATTTCTGACGTTTATCTTTGTAGGAGTAGTAGTTTCTATGAAAATTGCAAAAATAAATTCACAACATGTTGTGTTGATTTCTCAATGTTTTGAAACAACGAAGAACAAAGAGAATTCACTCTACTTTCAATAAGGTTCTTTTTTTTCTAGTTTTTTTTTTTTTCTAGAGTTTTTCTAGTGTTGTTGGTAGTCCTGAAGACATGGAGCTTCGAAGATAAATCAACGAAAATTGTAGGTTTATATATATTTTTTTTTTTTTCAAAAATAGCAATAACTTCTACAAGAGCCTACCAATTTAAACAAAACCTGAGGACGTAGGTAGGGTGGTAAATGAAAGTTATGTAATGGACACAACAGATGTTTTATTTTTACAATTCGAAATTCTAAAATTTTTGAATAGTTGAAATTTTAGATACTACTTCATGTTGTGAAAATTATTATAAAATATTACTCAAGGTTATTATTATTTTTTTAATTTCTCTTAAACGCTCTTTAGAGAGATCAGTTTTCCTCGGGACATGTTTACAGAAAGAGCCAATTTCAGGGATTCTCCTGGGACGTTGTGGCCACAAGTTGAAAAATCTGGTCATAATAATAGGGAAATTTCAGGTTTTGGAATTAAAATAGTTAAAAAAAAAAACATCAAAAAAAGAGTAAATAATATATGCTCAAATGTGTTAAGTTATATCGAAAATCTTTAAGTACTTTGCACAAGTGTACATAAAACAAAAAATGTATATATATATATATATATTATATGTATATATAAAATAAAGTCTTTTGAAAAATATATTTCTTACAAAAAGGATGTTCTTTTAAGTTAAGAGACGATTGGCAGACATTTTAGGCAAACGATTAGTCGCACGAAGGTTCCTCCCAGCAAAGTTCGTTGAACCGAAACCGGAACCGTAATTATCATTAAGTATAAGTATTACTAATTAAAGAGCAATACATAATGATTAAACCAATAGTTCTCACATTATTCCGCAAGGTAGATGGTTTTAATTTACACAACATGGAACCAAAAGAAAAGTAAGAAAGAAACCGAGTAATCTTGGGGTCAGAAGGTTGTGTGTTCGATTCCTTCTTGGGTCAGTGACTATTTATTTCACGACAGTCCTAAGAAATGAATCTTGACAATTTCCCAATCTGGAGGATTAGTATAAGTCTTCGATGAAAGAGTTGGACCAAAAGAAAAAAATATTCCTTGAAAAAACATTGTCCACGATATTCATTTCTGGAATAAATAATATAAAAAATTATAATGTTTATAATAAAATCTTCATGAATCTCGGAAATCGAACCTATATCACCATGAAAAATTAATCCACTGGGTTTAATTGATTTTTCATAGTAAAACTATTATCCTTAAGACTTTTAAATAAAATATATACATTTTTCTTTTTCTTTATTGTTTAAAAACATAATTGCGAAAATTCGTCGACGTAATTAGGCGTTGTTTTCAAAGAGGTCCTTAATTCTGCGTCATATTTTCCTCTAGGGGTAATAACCTAGCAGTAATATCTTGACAATAGGTTAGAGGTGAACAAAGCCTATCCATCTCGTTGTTAAAAAGTAGGCAACCCAGCTGTAAACAGAAGCAAATTATTTTTAAAGTTCACATCACCTCCCTTCTAGAAAGGCATTTTCGTATAATGCAGTTCATAAATATGAAGAATATCGAAGCAATTATCAATTTCTATAGCTGGTGCATTATTTGCAATTTGTACTATACGTAACATTGCGGAAGAAATGCTGCAAGTAAATAATGCAATAGAAAATCTTGTTCAGTCTGTACCTACAATATAGATATATAGCCATTAATAAGTATTAATAAAAAAAATTGAAAAAAAAAAAGCACACACACATTAAACCTACATTTCATTAATGTAAATCCATATAATAATAAACATTTTTTTTAATGTTTTATTTTATATATATTCAACATATCAACATTTTATATATAGTCACCTCAATTATATTATCAAAATATATTTTATGTATACAACTCATGGAGGTATGTGTTGCAAATTTTAAATATTATTTTTTATACATAGCTTTATTTTCTAGGTAATTTTTTTTCGAGGCTTTTATGTCTAAAATATATAAATTAATATTATAAACACGATTAATTTATAAAACGCTAATTACTGTTAAAATTGTATAAGCTAAAAAGTTGTTTTCCCCTTCCTATTTGGGCAAGATGTCTTGTTCTTTAAAAGTAAATTGGAACCCATTTTAAATTTTAAAATTAGTATAACGTTTCCAACAGAACACTACACCATGACCTTCTTATCCCTTTTGTCCTTGACCTCATACCAACCAAATTCTCAAAATTCCACATAAATCTTTCTAATCCTTTGGTTCAAACCTTATCTAGTTCCACCCATCCCTACAGCCCAACTAGAAGGCTGAAACGGCAGTGGCCAAGAGACTTATTAAAATAAAAGTGGACAATTGGAGTTTTGGCAATGGTCAGATTCTCCACTCAAGTTGAGTGTTTGCGGCTTTAGCGCACTTGCTCAGCCTCCACTGACTCACTACCAGTGATGCGGCGAGAGGGATGCGCTGGGATTTTCTGAGTTCTCCTCTACCCCCACGTGGCTAATAGAGTGGGCTCAGGGATCCTCAGGTCGACTGTGTAAATATTGTATATAAGAGTAAATGTGACTAGAGATTATATTATTTTATATTATATTTTTTTTCATACACATAGTTTAATTATGTTCATTTTCTTTATCCTTCTGTTAGTATATATTTTAAGAGAGATTTTATTTATTTTTATGTACTTTTTTTTTTTTATTCCTTTCATTTATTTATTTATTTTCATTCTTATTTTATTTTATTTTAGTATGAATGTGATCATTCATCACTGTTACCTATTGGCCACAATTAAATTAAGTTTTTTTTTAATATAAATGATACATGGATAAAAATGGAAAAAGTGACAATACATATATTTCGATGGAGATTGAAATACAAATTAATTTAATATTTGTTCCAATTTAATTTTTAAAGTATTAATTTCTTCAAAAATATGAAGGAAAAAACCCATTTACAATAACTTATATAAATGTAATGTAGGTTATATAACACTAATGGCCAAGTAAACATAGCTAGAATTTTTTTTTATTTCTAACTTTTAAGTTAGAAAAAAAAAAAATTCGAGAAATAATCTTCTGTGTGCAGGAGATCTTGAAAGTCAAAGTACGATGTCAAACGATTACTTAATCAAATCAAAACTGATTGATTACTGTATCTTGCAATATGTGATTTGATTTTATTCCTCAGTGAGGTAATTGAAAATTTATTAAGTAGACATGACAGAGGAATCCATAAATCAATATTCACTCAAAACGATCGTACTTAACTGAAGAGCCATGTGAGAACTTTTTAGATCAGTTTCATCTATAGTCGTAAGATATTGATAAGATTGAATCTTATCTATAGCCGCTAGGCGTATTTTATCAACCCACTTGTAACCTCAATTTCATTCATTTATATAAATTTCGGAAGCTCTATTTTATTCTGTCTATAATATTCAGATTCTTTGGAAAACATTTTTTTAAAGTATATTACCATTCGTTACTACAGAAGAAATAACAGGAAACATATATTTTTTCTCATTACCAGTCTTTTATCGTAAGCTTTTCAGAACTGAATAATTCTCCATAAAAGAGTTTTGATAGGATTCTCCGAATACATTG
>NW_027110523.1:492245-496766 GCF_000696795.3 Halyomorpha halys
GAATTTAAAAGTAAAATTAGGAAGAAAAATATTGTTCAGTTCACATTAATTTATTGAGTTCTAATAAACAGAATTACCAAGCAATTTAGTTTGGGCGTGTTAAATATAAAACATTGTTTGTACTAAAACCTTAATCTGTCCAAATGGTAATTAATCAATTGTAATACAAGACCAGTGCTCTGCCCCTGAGCTAAAGAGGCGATACTTCAACGATACTACTTAATCAAAACTGAAATTTCACCCCAAAGCCCGTCACTTGTGGCGTCCCACAGGATTCGGTCCTTGCGCCAGTTTTATTCAACATATATACTGCCCACATAGTCGGGACTAAATTTTACGATGCTCAAATCTCTGCATATGCTGATGACATAGCCATATACTCGGCAAGGATGAATGCAGACAAGGCCATGGACCAGGCCGCCGCAGCGGCCCAACTCATCGCTAACAAACTACGAGACATAAACATTCACATCAACCCACAAAAAACGGACGCCATCACTGTCTCATACAAGAAAACTCCCAACAGAGCACCCAAACTCAACGAACAGACAATACAAACCAAGAAACATCTCACTTACCTAGGCATTAAGCTATAAACACATCTATCTTTCACTGCACACATACAGAACAGAATACAAATCGTCAAGTCAACATCATACCAACTTAAACACCTCATCTACTCACCAGGGCTGTCACTCAGACTCAAATTATTCATCTACAAAGTAATAATACTACGACCATCACTCCTACATGGCGCACCACTACTACATTTTCTCTACCCAACAGCCCTGAAATCACTACAACAATTCCAAAATAGCACACTACAGAAGATATGTCGAGGGACACTTCTGGAAAGACGTAACATGACGCACATTCATAACGAACTTCAGTTAGAAACTGTACAACAACACATAACACGGAGACACATTAAATTCTTTGACAGCCTCCCTGCTTCCTTCAATCCAGTATTACAGTCTATCAGCAGGAATGGTTCCAAAAACCCTATCAACATCACCTTATAACTCCATCTTCTGATGCACCCCCCTCCCCTTCCCCCACACTTCTTTTCGACTTCTGACTGTTTTCTTATTATTTTATCATTATCTATTGTCTTTATTAATTAATGTTTTTTTATTTTCTATCTTCTATGCGATACATCACGGAAAGGCCCCTCACCTCCGGATTTAAAAATAGTACCATTCAGAATGGATTTTTCATAAATAACAATAAACATTACAGGTAACCTTAAAATACCAAAGGCAGTAAATGGTAATACACAACACGATTCATTTCCTTTCTTTTTCACAATAAAGCACTCACTAATTCATGTTTCTTTCTGTTTTAGAGGGATCGGAAAAAAAAAAATCAATTGTAATAGAATGTATATAAAACAAATAAATTATTCATATTTTATAGAACAGATTAGAATTTTTATTTATTCTGATCATTAGAATTTAATGAAAAATTAATAACTGCAACTTTTTTTAAAAAAGTTTTTCTCTCAAATTCCACTTATTAATATGTTTGGTTATTAGACATTTTAAGAGAATCACAGAGGCCTAAGTATTCTGAAATTGGCATAAATAAAGAATAATTAAATTTATTTCAAATCCGTTTGAAATGATAGTTCTCTTAGGTTGAATATTTTTGAAGATATTTCACAAAATAAGAGACAATTATGACATTGTTTTTACTCTTTTGAGGAAAATGGACAATGTTTGAAGTATTGTACTTAGACTTAGCAAGCAATCGTCGCATAAAGGTCATTTTGGTCTCAAATTATAACAAAAAAAATTATTAGTTTTGAAAATTAATTATATAAAAAGATAATCAATCAAGCGCATAATTTTGGAGATATCTGAAAACAATCTATAAGCGTTTAAAATTCGATACATCGTTCTAGTTTAAAAAAAAAATCTTTATCTGGTCGTTTAGAAAACTCTTTTTCTTTGACAATTATCTGGAAGGAATCGAAATTTAACAAGAAAATAAAACGAGACACACAAGCCAGCATATATCATATTGTTATTACAAAATTAACTATTAATAATTCTTAAAATATCAATCATTTCTTTAAGAGTGTGGACACGTTTAATTAATGATTTAGAAAATAATATTTACAAAATTATTTACAGGTAATATTTTGACGGTTTCATTACTAATAAATGAGATCGTAAACTCAAAATATTTATTAACAACAATGGTTATCAATTGGTCAACATTATGAAAATAAACATCCCCATAATTCTAGGAACCTAAGAGTTAAAAACATAAATATTCAATAATTTCTCTGAATTTCAGTGTTGAGAAAATATAATTTTTTTTATTAAGCTCCTGGATTAGAGCATGTAGTTCCTTTTTTTTTTTTTCTTTTTTATTATGTTCATTGAGGATTCCTATATTTCATGTTTATAATCATCAATTGCTGAACCAAATATAAAATCTTAGAAAATTCAAACTTTTTTATTAAAATTAGAAAACATAGATAATTTAAATACATTTAATTAATTAAAAACGCTGGTACATATTATAAACTTTCTTCTTCATTCTCCATTCACTTGGTACCTAACTTCTAAGATTCATTCTAAATCGATTTTTTTTCATTTTAGAACAAGTGTATTTTAATTATGAAAAATAACATCAAACTTTTATATAGAAGTTTTTAAAAATATTTATCATTCCTAACTTTCTATGAACATTTAATAACTTTTATAACTTTCTCCAATGTTTTTTTTTACAGTGACATACTTTCTATGATATTAACTGTTCCAGATAAGCATTTGTGGAAAAATATCGATTGTTTCTAACTAGATTAAAATAAGTTTTGAGTAGTAGTTAATAATTATCAACAGGAACAAAAAGGTACCACGATTCATATTCCATCGGAAATTTTTCAACACTGAGTTCGACCCTGAAAAAATATTTGCGCAGTAAGTTTATGGTCAGATATTGTAACACAGCTGACGCAAAAAAAATAATTTGCGGTTTTTTCAATATCAAGGTGACCAGTAAACTAAAAATTATTCTGTTAAATACATCTAAACATCAAAACAAATTGTATATATTCCTCAACGTCGTTTTTGAATCGATTTATAATAATTTGAATTACATACTTTGACATTCAATATTTTCACGCTTGAATATTCTTTCTATAAAATATTTTCATGTTTCACCAATCTGAATAGACTAGAACCCATAAGGTTCTAGAGAAATGACCCTCATAAAAGTAGAGGAATACAACGCAGTAAAAAAAAAAATTGGTTTCAGAGGTCCTCATAACGTTTTAATTGTATGAGGTACCAAAACGTTATTTTTAATGCGTTACTTTAAATTGTTACTAATAACGCTAACAAAGATCACAGTTATTTAAATGCAATTTCACACGTATTTTATATCTTGTATTGAATGTCTACTGAATAAATGATTTTTTAACGAATAAAAAAATATGAATTAGGTTGCTGATGTAAGTTGGAAGTTTTTCGTTCTTAATTGTGTAGCTATCGAAAATAAATTAAATTATGAAATAGCACATTTTTTGGTAATCCTCCTACATTCAATAGCCCTATAGTATTCCAGGTCAAATTTCAAGATGGTGAGTGAAGTGGATTTGATGAAAAAGGTAGATACCGTGATTTAAAAAAACAAGATTTTCCACAAGCGATAATCCTTGGCTTGAGCTGATACACACTGGCATATTGCTGACAAGGTCCATCGGTATTGCCCTGCCGTACGACTTCACATGAAGGAAAATCTCATACTGTGTTACAGCGGTTCTTAAACTTTTTTAGCCTTGGGACCCTTATCGAACTAAAAAAAATTGCGACACAATTTTTTTTTGTAGTAATATTTTGAGAAATTGGTATTCGCTTGCTGCATCCCTGGAATAGCATGAAGCAGATAATATCGGAAACCTCCGATGTATGAAGATGAAGAAAAGTAATGGACTACTTAAGAGTTTTACCAATCTCTGCATTTTTACCAATAGCTTTGTAATACTATTCCCTCCCTCTGCATATTTCCTATTGATCCGTTCTTACCTTTCTGATGGAACCTTTAGAATAAATCATAACCTAGCCTACTCATCTCTCTTTTCTCAGTCCGTGAATGTTCCTCAAGGTAGTATCCTGGGTTTCATTCGCTATACGGTTTATATAGCTCTTATCCGAACCCACTCTAACTCGGTCCTAACAACGTATGCTAATGACACATGTGTACTGTCTGTAAACTGTGACTCTACTACGAACTCTGCAGTCACACATATCATCCATGGAAGAATGGTTTCACAACTGAAGAACCAAGATAAATCCTAACAAATCCCATCATATCACCTTTACTCTCTTTTGTTAACCTCTACTTTCCTGCCATATAGTATCATTTATGCCACTAACGCCTGTTGAACATATTCGCTAATAAGGACTCCATCTTGACAAGATACGTATTTGGGATTCCTGCACTAGACTGAAACGACAAGAAACTACTCGTAGATTTCGATTACTACAACACCTCCTTGAGAAAAGCTCT
>NW_027110523.1:499026-500667 GCF_000696795.3 Halyomorpha halys
AATTATTTCAGTTCAGCTAGAATTTTAATAAGATGTCGCTGTCAATCAATATACCAGGCACAAGTCCTTATCATTTAATTGAAAGCCAAGCCTATTTAAGTTTGGTACAATATGGTGATAAGTCGCTACTATCAAAAGAGGAAAAAAAATGTGGATATTGCAAAATGTACAAAATTATCATTTCGATGTTTAAATTAGAAAACAGGTGAACAATCTAATTGACTGATTACCGATTAGTTATCAAGGGGTCCACTCGAAATAACACACTATTTAAAAAACAAAATAAACCACAGCTTATGCTGTCACATCTGTCACGTAATGTTTTCTTATCTGACGAAAGAGTGAGATAGTGGTTGAGTTATTTAAAACAGCAATTGTTCCACGGGAGATACCAGTTGGCACCCACCTTCGCAACATGGCTTGTCCGGAAGGATGTAAGTATCACAATAACAATTTCATGACTTATATTCGGAAGATTAAATAATAAATATCTAAGCAATAACACTTAATTGTTTTTATTGTCGTTAGCCACAATAAAAAAAAGTTGTTTCGCATTGAATTCATTATTCGCTCGAATAATTATTGTTTCCCCCTTTTCGTTATTGTTATCACTACGTGACACATTTTAGCCGTAATGCAAAGATGACATTGCTTCCAAGGTTACTGTAGAATTAAAACGTGTTTAGTTTAATGCGCATTTGCTGAGAGTGAGATGATGCTAAAAATAACTTCAAATACTTTTATTATAGTCTATTAAAATTTTTTTATCGTATCTCAATGTTGCTTAATGTGCTTTTTTCTATATTGATATTTATTTTATTGATCACGTAAATATTTGATTCTATATTCACAGCACACAACTTTTCTTTATTAACTTTATTTAAGTTTAAACTATCCCTTTAATCTGTAGGTAGGTGGCAGATGAAAGTAAAAATTAATTATTACCATCAAAAACCATGGATACACAAATAAAAATTAACATTGCCTAATGTTATGTAAAAACTATAAGTTTTTTGGTTAGATATTTTTTTCAAATATCTTCGATCTCCAATGGTATAATTTGAAAATTAATTTTTTTAAATATATATATATAAACACAGTCAGACTATTTTGATAATGTCATATTTAAGACATTTAATTGTACATAAAGTTTCAATAGTTTAATAAAAATAAGATAATCATATTCAAGCGGTGTAAAATCGATAAGATAAAATGGCATAAACATTACTGTTATTATGAAGGGACCTAGTCCCGAAATAAAATTTACTTTCTATTCTATTATAAGTCTATGTTAGCTCAAAACTTGTTTTACATCTCAGGCATCTACACGAGGAAATAATTTAACTGTTTCTCGGGGAAAATATGTAATAATAAATATTTAATAATAAATTCCGAAATTATTTTAACATGTGAGGAAAATTATAAAACCATATAGCAAAATTAACAAGAAAATTGTAAATTTATTTTATAAAAAATTAAATTGTAAATTTGTTATGAGCTCATGGTTTCCGTGTAATATATAATCCCTTGATTAAATAAACATACAAATGAGCTATTTGACCATATAGTAAACGTTGAAAAAATGTATATATCCACCTATATTGGTCGTAAATTAATAGAATCTATCTCCTACTATAAAAG
>NW_027110523.1:501027-503176 GCF_000696795.3 Halyomorpha halys
AATGAGCTATTTGACCATATAGTAAACGTTGAAAAAATGTATATATCCACCTATATTGGTCGTAAATTAATAGAATCTATCTCCTACTATAAAAGTACTGCTCCCACGTGCCATAATGATTCATTCATATTTTCGTAGTAGAAGGCTTTACTTCTCTACCTTCAAAAAATTTTCATTCTACTTGATCCAAAAATCTTTTAATTTCCTTTTATCAAGAAACTTCATTTTTGCATAATAGAGGTGGTTCTATGGAGGATACTACAGTCGGAAATGGATTTTCGGGCGTAGCTCACGCACTGTTACCGATCCTTTTCTACTCCTGTGTAAATGTCCACCGATCTGACTTTAATATTTTTAATTATGCATTATACAGTTGACTGAAGGAATTCTAACGTCCTACCGATCGTAGTTTAGAACAGGAATCTGTTGATTTATGGCCTATTTTTGTTGGATTTTTTTTTTTATATTTGTATATATTTAGAGAGACATTTTACTTATTTGAATGTACTTTTTTTTTCATTTATTTATTTAGTTTATTCTTATGTTATTTTATTTTAGTATGAATGTGATCAGTTATTGTCTAACGGCGTTGTGGCAGATTTTATCGTAATATCGAATAAAGTTTTGAATTTAAAAAAAATATCAAACGAGTAAATCACACTTTGCTCATATTTTTTTTCGGTGATTAGATACTAGATTAAAACTAAGAGCTTATAATAAACTAACAATTATAGTTAGTCCAACTGTAACGAATAATTATTTTGCACGATGAATTTAATAATTTTGTAGTTCATTGGTTTGTTTTCCATTATTTTTCACTTGTAATATTTAATGCGAAATATTGTTTTATATCATAATAATCAATCAGTTCATATAAGTATGATAATTGTATTTAAAACACTTTTCCCCAAAAAATTAAGTGTGCTAACAAATATTTTATCCACTGTGGCTAATTTGGCTCAAATGACCTTAAAAAGGATTAGACATTTTTAACGATAGTAATATACTCTCTTACTATATGTTTTTTTTCATGTTAAGTAATATAAAAAAAATATATACTGATGATAAACTGTAAAAACAAAATAAATATGTTACAATAATCTATGAAAAGCCTCAGGGATTGTTTGTAAAACAATCCTTTTACTTGAATACCTTACTTATAATAACTTTTAATTGAATACCTTAGTGTATTCGTAGAAGACAGGTAGTACAACCATTTCTATCAATACTACACTACCATAAAATGTCTGCTGGTTTAGTCATGGGTTAATTCCATGACTAAACCATCAGGCATTGTAGAACTGAAAGCTCAATTGTTTCTCATCCAACTTAGAGATACAATTTTGTACGATATCTAAGATTTAAACATGAATCGTACAGAAAATAGGTAAAATTTAAATATTAATAATTTCTGAATTTGATTGCCTAATAGAAATAAATTTACGTACTCCAATTCGTACATATAAATAAAAAATAATGAAGGTGTTGCGTACAAGTTCCCTCAACAAATTTTCAGATTCTGTTTCCATTCATTTCAATGTGATTAAAAAAAAAAAAGAAGAATTTTCTCTACATCAGAAAACACGTGCTTTCTCTGGATACACGTATTTTCTAAAATGCAACAAACATGAATAGTATTCGATGTAAAAACTATTCTTATGAGATTCTACCTCTAAGTAATGATGACTTCATACCTTGAACTTTTATGTTCAAAGAATGCAGTTATGGACTCATAAAAAAAAGAAAAAAAAAAAAAAGATTACATTGTGTTTTACTGTCTCAAAGAGTCAAGTCAATTGTTCAAATATGAATAATTCATTTGCATATTACGGGTAATAACTCTGCCATGGTTCCTTATAGGTTTAAAGTAGTTGCTACTTCATATTATAATTTCTCTCTAACAATTATACTATCAACTAACCAGCCATTTCATAATTTTAGGTTTATTGCCAATAATTCCTAAATTATTACAGATTGCTAAAATATCGTTATAAATTAACATACTTTACCAGTGTATTTAAGGTAATTCAAATTGAGATCTATTCGTCAAATATTTCTAAGATATCGAACTTTGCTTAAGATATGATTTTGATTTTAAATGTATATTAAATAATGTCAAAATCGTGTTAATACAATATAAATTAAAAGA
>NW_027110523.1:503522-518078 GCF_000696795.3 Halyomorpha halys
ATAGAAGAAATAATTTAATAAATTTTGGCGTTACCATTTACACACTTTGATGATAATGATATCTTCTTGGTAAACAAGAAGATATCATTAAGAAAGCAATTAGATTAAGAAAGACGATGGTCAAACAGAAATTATTGTAACATTCCGTCGTCCTCTTGACTGTCTAGATAAAAGACAACTAACTGCGTGATAATCAACACGCTGTTATCTAGTCGCAGCAAGTAACTATTCTCATATCATTGAAGATAAAGTTTATTTATCCATCTAATATTTGTTGTTAAACTAATAAAATAGATTCAAAAATAATCTAAAGTGTTTCACGTTTATTAAGCCATACCATTGGGGACATAAATTATAACTATTTTATTTTTTTTAGTAGTTTAAATAAAACTTAAGAGCATTAATAAAAATTTGTTATATACTTTAAATATGACTTGATATTCAGTATTTATGCTTTATTAGAGTTTACTACAGTGTTTTAAAATTTAGTGGAATTTTTCTGTCTTTAAAGAAAAATTAAATATTTTTTCTGGCAGATTGAACATTTTGTTAGTTACATTAAACTTATTCCAGACTAGTTAAACATTTTGTAGTCAAGAAAAAAATAGTATATATGTGATTTAGAAATAATTTTAGCACTAGTGTAAATAATAATTTTATTTATTATTTTGATTTTATTAATAACATTAATAAGACACTGTACATTAACTAAATTTAAACTGATATTTTCAGGTACCGATCCAAAGAACTGTGATAAAGAAGTCTGTAAAAAGGAGCAATGTTGTAAATCGACCACGGAGGAAGTATGTTGCCCGAGGCCCAAGAAGGAAGAGAAGTCAGATGACGTCTGTTGTCCTAGGCCAAAGAAGGAGGTAGTTGATGATGCATGTTGCCGAAGACCCACTGCTAAGTGATAAAGGATGCGACTTTTGAATAAACTTCTGTGCTAGTTTCCCTTGGATTTATTAAACAATTCTTCCAAATGTAAATAACATTTCATCTGTAAATCCTATTTTAGTGTTTAAAAGCTGTAATAAATACAATTATAGGTTCTTGTTGTTGTTGTCGTGTCTTTTTTTTTTTTTTTTAAATAATGCTATCAACTCTATTAAGTTTCCTTGAAGATATAGGTATCATTATTTTAGTTGTAAAAATTAGTCTGTTCCAATGTTCATTTTTGGCTGTATAAAACTTGTAGAAGCATGCGTATTATGTTCCGATGATTCCCGTACCAATAATTAAACTGTCAGACATTTGTTCCGACTGTCCAGCAGAAAGGTTAAGTGCAAAAGCATGTCTGTTGTTCAACAGTTCCTGGTCCTAAGCAAGGACTGTTTTGATCTAGGTAACGATGCGTAAAACTAGGTGATACCAAGTTCATGATTTATCTATTTATCATAAACTATATATATAATAAGAATAATGTGCCATTTCATCTTCATTAATTTAGAAGAAAGGTAACACTTCTATTTGTAATTAACACTTTGTTGTGGATTAATAATATTATTAACTAACTTGGTATTCTTATGCATAATACAAGTTCTTATCTTCGAGTATTAAGTAAGAATCTAATGGTTCCTCAAAACTTGCCCACCATGGGCCTCAAAAATCTTAATTACGCAACTATTTAGATGGATTATTTCTTCTCAATTCGTTGCGAAATTTACATTCTACAAGAAGTATGCGTTTAACAATGAGCAGTTAGGAAACTGAATTTGTTGCTTGCCTAGATTTACAGTAATCGGCAAGTAATTAATTTATTACCGTCGGCCTCATAAAATTTATTTCGAATCATAAAATTATTAAATACAAATGAGTAAATGGAACATAAACCGTACTTTTTTTGTCCAATGCACCTCTTCGATTGTAAGAAAAAACTTTAAAAACTCCCATGTAAAATATGCTAACTGCCAAGGAGCTCACTCAAACTCTCAAGTGACTTCGGAGGCAGCGTAGAAAATTATGCAGGCCGAAGAAGACAACTATAACAATCAAAGTTTTAAATTGCACTCTGCCATACCTGATTAGAATCTAAATCCCAGAAGCACTCATGGCCAGCCTTGATGTCAGTCATCTTACCAGATTCTTTTCAAATAAACAATCTAAACACTGATATGTTGGCTCATTCATCAACTGTCACAAACAAAGCAAACTTTCTGCCCCATACACGAATGAAAGGATTAAAATAAGAGATTTTCGAAGACTATAACTAATACTCCTCATACTAGAATGTAAAACTCAATACCTCCCAAAGGATTGTTTTATTATAAACATTTGGAATTAGTTTCCAATCTTAGCTCAGATTGTACATATAAGACTGTTACTTCTGGTATTTTGTTCTTCCGTAAATATAATTTACTTTGTTTGAAGTTTCGTGAGGAATCTTCAATCTACCTAATGCAGTGACCAGACCGAAGCTACAAGGACGTGCGGGAGCTGTCCTGTTAATGACGGTTGGTCACATGTCACTACTAGAGAAACTTTCTTTAGCAAGATCATGGCTGAACTAAGCTGATTTAAATAGAATATCAGTTGTATCGTTTTTGTTCATTTTTGAGGTTTGATAATTTTCCAATTCCTAATTTTTAATCCCAACAGCCGAATTTTATTATCATTTTTGTTTTAAAAAATGGTATATGGCGATATCATCCACATTTCACAATTGGCAGGCGCAAAACATGGATAAAAAAATATCAGTTATAAAAGTGTAATTAACAATTGGTTAACAGTGTTATTGGTGTTATTTCTTTGTTAATCCACTTTAACCATCTCATCACCACCTAGTTATTCAAAAATAAGTGTCCACTCCCTGGAAGTGATACAATACAGTCAAAGTGAAATTCTTAGGTATAGAAGTGAGCTTTCAAAAATATCTTTCAAAGTAAGTTCAAGATGAAACATATCTTCACAATACGATTGTAACAACATATTTACTGTCTCTTTGGTATTCAGATATTTTAATTAGCCGACAAACTTAGATCAACATTGAATAAAGGGTGCAGAATGTAACCCGGATCTGGACGATCTTCCCAAATAGATCTTTTCAATATTTATTACCATGAAGATATACCCACATTCAAACCAAGAGCTAATTGTGTTAATCAACCAATTACTTGCAGACAATGTATTACTAACATGGAATTCAGCAGCATAGTCTCATCTAATGAACAAGCTTTTATTGGTCAAGTGAAATGTTAAATTACAAATCAAACATTCTAAATTAGAAGTGTCAACATAGTTTTATTAACTTGTGACTTTAAATAATTAATTTTATTCTAACAATGTTCCGATTAAAATCAAATGAAAATCACACTAATGACAGCACTAGTCGCCCATCTCCATAATTCCAATCATAGTGTTTTCCACATTTCGAAATTAGCAGGAGTTGATAGAATTCATTCAATAGGAAATGGACTAATTGAGTATATTCAAGGTCTTTACGTTATTATACCTTTATGCTGATTCCAATCCACATTGCTAATTCGATATCCATTTGAGGGCATAAAATATTATATATTTTAGTTAATATGAAGACCTATAGGAGCCAGAAAGAAAGTAGATGGACGGTGTTTCATCATGTTGCCTCACTTAGTTCTAGAATAGTGAATACTGGATCGGTAAACCATCAGCAACGTCGACCAACCGTTGTTGCCTAGTATTACTATTATTTGATACAAGTTGAGTGATATTGATATTCAGCATTAAAATAGTAGGTGTGACCAATCTTCATTTCATTTCGACTATAAATTTAAATCCGTACCGCTACAACCCATGAAGGGTCAGGGGTTCAGTGCTTTGTAAAGAATTGCTGTCATTACGACTAACAGTGTAGAAATATGTAAGAAATTCAAACCTTTCGTCAGTGAGTGTTAGCAACGCTACATTTTCTCAGACCCTTCTGGTATATTGCTGGGCACTATAAATGCGTTTTGGAAAATAAAAGAAAGGATAATCTCAAACAATGATATCTACCACAGGGTCCGTCGTTTGTGAGCTCTATGTATTTTGTTCTCTTTGGAGAATACAGGTTTGGAATGCTACAAAATGTTTGCCTTTAGAAGGTTATTAAGGGAGCATAAGAAGTTAGGCCGGTTAATTCATAATGAAAGGAAACAGACTCACTTCGGTTTTGAGAAAGTCTCCGAACAAGAAAAGGCGAAAAAGGTTTATGACGTGTTTCGTAATGTTGCATCAAATTATGATCTAATGAATGATGCTATGTCTTTTGGCATTCATAGAGTTTGGAAAGATATATTTGTTGAAAGGCTGGGACCGACTAATGGTATTGAATTACTTGATGTTGCTGGTGGTACTGGAGATATAACATTCAGGGTTTTAAAGTATTTGAGGAATTGTAGAACTCCTAGTCTTCCAGGAAGAGTAACTGTCTGTGATATCAATAAGTCTATGCTGAAGGTTGGAGAAGAGCGTGCCTTAAAAGCTGGTTATTTAGAAGTAGAATGGGTTGAAGGAAATGCTGAAAAACTGCCATTTGAGGACAATGTTTACAGTGCATACACTATAGCTTTTGGTATCAGAAATGTTACTAGAATTGAGGAAGCACTTAGAGAGGCTTATAGGGTTTTAAAGCCAGGAGGAAGATTTATGTGTCTTGAGTTCAGTCTTGTTGAGAATGAAGTTTTGAGGTGGTTTTATGATAAATATTCTTTTCAGGTAACTTATATAATTTTGTTTAGATTCTATTCTCTCCTCTATTACTTCAAGCCTCTGTTGTCTTATTAATTGAGTATAATTTTTTCACAGATGATTCCTGTCATGGGCCAGGTTATATCAGGAGACTGGAAGTCTTATCAGTATTTAGTTGAAAGTATAAGACAGTTCCCTACTCAAGAAGATTTTAAGTTGATGATTGAAGATGCTGGTTTTGTAAATGTTAATTATGAGAACTTGAGTTTTGGTGTAGTTGCAATCCATTCTGGCTTCAAACTTTAGATAAATTTTATGTTGTATTATCTCTGAAATATGTTCGATCAAATTGTTTTAGAATATTCTTGTACATGTTTATAAATTTGTATTTATTGTTAAATATGATAGTTTAAATTTATGTCATCTATTCAAATATACCATATTTTGGTTACCTTTTTTTTTTTTTTTATTAGAAATATACATTCCCTCCGCAAGAATAATAAATGGTGCTATAATGAGAGATAGTTCACTTTTATTATAACAGATTTTTATTGAAAACGGTAGCAATGTAGCTTATGTACTCAACCTCCATGCCTGATTTTATAATTTTTAAAAATAAACTATACATTTTTAATTAAATATAAGAAGATGGTCAGGGTTGTGGTCAAAAAGAAACAAATAGTTATATTTAATTATATCTTAAAGATGGTTTGGCCTTAACGAGATTTTAAAAAACAATGATTGACTGATCTGATTTATGAAATGGAAATACAAAACTGAACCAACCAAGAGAAAACCGAATGTAATGAAGTAAAATAAAATTCTATTTAAAAAAAAAAATGAAATTGCTATATTGAAGAAGGAGAACCTTCTGGTTCAGATTGAGAACTAGAAGTTATGTTCTCTTGTAGGACCTTAACCACTACAACTAAATCTGTGACTAGTTAATCATGATAAATATGCTCACTGTAGAAAACAAAGTAAGTTATTTGATATGACAAAGAAATTATCTCCAAGAAACTATGTATTTAAATAATACAATACTAATCAAAGAATAAATATAATTTAATCAATAAGTATTTGCTCAAACAGTAAAACTTGGAATTCCTATTTATTTTATTTTTGTTTTTATTATATGTCTTTACAGATAAGCCATGTTCTAGAGTAGTATAGCACAAGTGTGTCTTCATAGTTATTCTAGTCTTTAAGTCCTTTCAGAAACATTATTAGTATCTAAATTAAGATGCAGATGTAGTTATAGTTTCTTTTGATATTTTTTGTTTTAAATTAAAGTGCAGATTAACCTCATTCCATAGAATTTTAACATTTCTCTTTGTGGTTTAAATTTTTGAGATAGTTAAATGTACAAAAATGTTATAGTTTAATATAAGTATGAACTGTGCAATTATTGTACATATCATTTATTATAATTTACATATAGTGGATTCTTATTAAATCATCATAGAATTAATTAGATATATTCATAATATTTTACGATTCATAAAGTATCTTAAGGAACTAAACACTGTTTTAAAACATATTTTCATTATTATAGGGTTTTATTTTTATTTTTTGTTATTTCAGATAAAGACTCCCTTAAAGTATATAATATCTGTGTGGGTTTATTGTCACCTAATTTTAAAAAGTAGTTATTTTCTTATAATAATTATTTTGGAATATTAACATTTGGAAAAATTGCATTTGAACATTTAAGAGTATGCGCTCCATGTTATTTGAAATAAAAGTAAAATGTTACAATTAAATTAAAAAATAAATATATTTATCAAGTGTTGCAAAAATAAATTGGGTAAATTTTTAAATAAATTTAATTTGCAATGTTAAATTAGACCCAATTTTTATAAATTATAACTCCACCCTTGATGTTCATAATTTAACCTGTAAGTCCATGCAGGACTTTATGCTTTGTCATTGTAGAATAAGTATTTCATAATTACATTAAATCTTTAATTTATTTTTTTACATAATGATCTTTAAATAGATAACATATCAATTTTTAATATCAACTAGTTTTCTAAGTAGGAGCACACATTTACATATTTTTTCAATAGGGTAAATGTACAGGCCCAACTTTTACCGGTGGAGTAGTTCATCGATTAAAACCGAGATGGCGCTGAGTTCTTGAAAGGACAGGACTGTGGTCGATTCAGTGATCTGACAGCACCCACGGTCTGTAATTTTTTTAGAGTTCGGGACTTGTAAATAAAATCTTTTCAAGATGATGTCCTTAATTAATAGGATCCTAGATTGGTTTCGTAGCCTTTTCTGGAAGGAAGAAATGGAACTTACATTAGTAGGTTTGCAGTGCTCTGGAAAAACTACTTTTGTAAACGTTATAGCCGTGAGTGTTTAGTATTGTCTCTATCAATATTACTTTGCTTATTCATTGAGTTGACCTTTAAGTTATTTCTACTTTTTTTTTCTATTTTTTATTCCATTTAGTTATAATGTTATTCTGTAAACTGTTGAATTTTAAATATGATTATGAAAATTTAACTTAATATTTGAACTTTTAACTAAAGATGGTTTCACAATTTATTGTTTTGGTTTTCATTTATATAAATTGTGATTGACGTTTCCTATAACACATTTTCACTTTTCTACTGATATGAAGTAAGCTTATCTTTTTAAGACCCGTTTTTAAGAAAACATAAGATTGTTGTTTTATAATAATTGATGGAAATTTAAAGTTCTGTTGTTTTCTCAAAGCTTGATGTGTCTAAGGAATATTACTGAAAACTTACAATGTAAGCTAGAGCCAACTTATAGGAATGATCAGTCAAAACTGTGTTAGTTTTGTCATTATTCTAGATTGCTCCTTAGTTCCAGAAGAACGTATATTGCTTGGATCCAATTTTAACTTAAATTTATTTTAGAATGCTTGAACACTTTAATCAGTAATTGAATGAGTCATCCAGTGCTCAATGCAGGATAATCTTCTATTGTTGTTTGTTATTGGTTATGCTTGTCATTTTTCAGTGTCAACAAACTTTGTTTTTAAGGAATATATCATTTAATCAAAATCTGTTTTATTAACTTGTCACAAAATATTTCCAATATTTATAGATTCCATTTATACATGTGTATATAATTGATTAATTATATATTCTATATATCAAAACATGTTGCAATTGCGCATAATAAAGCATGGTATTTGTTTCCAATTACCAGGATTTTTGTATAATGTCAGTAGTAGAAGTTTTAATGGACTATTTTTGCAGTTAGGTTATAAAATAATTTTGTTTTATTAATTATTGAACCATCTAAAATCATGTTCTCAAACTTAATATTGGCAAGATATATCAATATAACAACCTGTAAGAGATGTATATTTTTTAACCAGTGTTTAGTTTCTGAAAGACATATAGCTAGTCTATCAATAATTGTAAAGCATGATATTGTTTTATCCTTTCACCTAGAAATTGTAGGTTTATTAAGTTCTTGGTATTTATTAATTTCTATCAATTAAAATTAATGAAATATGTAAAAATTTAAAAAAAAAACGGTAATGAATGGAGAACTGATTGTAACAACTATTTAATTTGTTTTGGTCGACAATATTTAAGTTATTAGTAAATATGATGATGGCTTGTTTGTTTGTTGTCTTATATTCATTTTTCTTTTATGAAAATTATAATTGGTATATTTTATATTGTAATTTAGGGAAGTATTTTTGCAAAACTACCAATTTATTTGTTAGTTCCTGTGGATTAGTAGAATAGGTGCAGGTTTTTTCTATGCGCTAGTGAAATTTTTGCATACGGAATAAGAGTTTTAACTTTAAAAAAATTATTAATGATTTTGCAAATGTTTTATTAGTTCCTTTTGTACTTGCAGGTATTTTATAGAATTATTTCAATCAACATTTTTATTTTTTTGTTTTGAAACCAAATAAATGTTTTCGCTTAAAAAAAAAGTCTCATTTGCTTTCAGTTCTTGAAGCTTTGTGTCATTTCCTTACTAATTATCCATTACTAATGATCCAAATTATCGCTCTCTTGTTCACCACATTACTGTGCTTGTTATGAAGTTTTTAATATATAGATTGTTATGAATGAATTGAAATTTAATTTTCTTTCATGTTCAAATATTGTGTATGATGAATTATTAATGAGTAATTTATATAACCATTTCTGTTTCTAGTTTTGTTTAAAATCTTTTGAGATTGGTTTTATGTCTTGCTTATATTGTTTGGTTTTTTTTTATAAGAACTTTTTTTTACAACTAAAAAATATATTTTGCTATTTCAGTTAGTCTAAAGACTATTTTTTTTCTTTAATGTTTATTATGAAAGCAATTAGTCACAAAATTATTTAGTAATTTGATACAAATTTGAATAAAAGTTGTTTTTGTATCTAATCTTACAATTAGTTTATGTCAGCCTACTGCCATTTAAACAAACTACAACTCATGACTATATTTTTGATTGAAGATAATGGCTTTGAAGAACATAATAACCCTAAGAAAAACATTTTTAATTCATAGGTAGGATCTTAATCCTTTTGATTTCTTAAAAGTGTCTGTAAATTTTATTTATTGGCACTATTATCAAAACGTGTTTTCATAACTAATGAACTAGAAAAAAAGGCAAGTACAATCAGGAAGCAAGAGATGTACTGAAATTAGAACTACAAATTATTGAAAGCAACTGGCAAGATAGAGAATGATGGAGAATTTCGGCAATAGATTTTACAAAAATAGGTTTGGTTATTCAACCAAAAACATACAGATGAAGAAAAAAATCTTATTTGATTAAAAGTTTAGACTTTAATTGTATAGAAAGAAGAATGTTATCCGTTTCTAAGCAAGATTAAAGTAAATATTATCAGTCGGATACTTAATTTGATACCTCTGTATTTGTAAGATCGAGAGGAACATGCATGAACAGTATTGTAGGGTATAATCCAAGCAGAAGTTACTGGTCATGAAGTAAGATAATGTTCCACTTATTCTGTTTAGATCAATGCTTAGAAATGTGTGGAACATAAAATCGTACATAGAGATGCTTAAACTATTGTTGAAAGAATTCAAGAAAACACAGAGAAACTTGATATCCTGATAGGAAAAGCAAATTAATCATGAAACCCAAATTGAATTAACCAGACATGGGAAACAACTTGATTAACTAGATTAGGATAAATGGACAGATGATCATAAATGTAGACAAATTTGAATATCTTAGCTCCACATTACCTTCAACGAATGACCAACCAGCATCACTTCTATTAGGATTATGAATTGATATAGCTCTTCCTACTTCTCATGAATTCTGAATATTACAAAAAATCTGTAAAATCCTTGTGCTGAAAACTTGATTTGACATACATTCTGTACGACAGGCATTGAGAACAGCAGGACTGAGAGCTTTGAAAGAAAAGTCTAGGATCAGAGTTAAAAGGTAGTAGAGAAAAATAATTGAGAATTTGGCGCATTTATCAAGGCAACTCAAAGAAGGGGATTCTCTTTCTGAACAGATATTGAGAAGATTGTTCCTGAGATTTGAAACATCTTATACCTGCCTCAAGAGGAATAATCTGAACGAAAATCATAATTTTATGTGGAAGCAGCTGTATTGTGTATATGTATTGAGGCAGACCCAAAAAACATTACTCAGGAATTGGCAAGAGAGTTTCCTCATCCAGTGTAAATCATAGGCTGTATAACTTCAGAAACTTGAATCATATTCATCAGCAGTGTTCCCCTTTATAAGTTGATTATTGAGCAGGCAGTGTCGAATTCTGTCAACAATCTAGAAGACGATTGTTTCATTAAACTTGTTATTGGAAGAATGCTAAGACTAAGGAACAGTAGTTGGACTCCTATCAGCCTGTTGTGCCAGTCAATAAGTTAGGGCAATCTGAAAAAAGACAATGCTCATTATGAAATCATTCCAGAAGGTCAGACCATTGATTCAGAACTTAGTAGTGATCAGTGATCCAGCTTTACCCAGAAATAGAAAACAGAAGTCAGGGTTTGTTTCAACTAGATAATGCTTGAACGGACATTTTTCTCTACATAAAATAAAAAATTACAGAACTGGATGGGATTGAGCTTCTCCCTTACCCTGCTTACAGTCTATACTTAGTACCTTCTGACTTTTCTTTTTGGTCCATGGCTCACCATCTTCCTGAAAAGCCTTCAATTCTCTGCATGATCTTCAAACCGGGGTTGCTAAATTCTTCCCTCCACGACCTAAAGAGTGGTATTGTGAAAGAATCTGACAGCATGTCTCGAGATGAGAACAAACCATAGAACACAATTATACATACTTAGTATATTAAAAAAAATTTTTTGTTGAAATAAAATTACTTTTAAATAATTTAGAAAAATTTTCATTTTTAATGACCCATCCCATTAATATAAAATTTTTAATTTATATTTATTATCTGTGTTTTAAAAAGGAAAAGATGGTTGGGGGTGCAGTCAGTAGATAACACAAATAAGTTGAAAGAACTTATTTAATAGTGCCAACGTTTCGGCCATAGTATCTAGCCTTCATCAGAGCTACAAGTAGAAGATCGGAAATCTAAGTGAGCTCAGCAACATGTGCAATAAGCTCACCACTCTAAGTCTAAGTAAGTCTTACCGTCTTATCGTAAGTTTTACCATATGCACTGCTGAGCTCACTTAGAATTCCGATCTTCTACTAGTAGCCCTGATGAAGGCTAGAAACTCTGGCTGAAACGTTGGCACTATTAAATAAGTTCTTTCAACTTATTGGTGTTATTTACTGACCGCACTCCTAACCATCTACTCATATATATTATTCACGGTCAACTATCTTCTCATCATTATGTTTAGTTTAATAACAGTATTTATTTAATTTTAGTCTGGACAGTTCAGCCAAGATATGATACCTACTGTTGGGTTTAATATGAGGAAAATTACAAAAGGAAATGTAACTATAAAAGTATGGGATATTGGTGGTCAACCAAGGTTCAGGTCTATGTGGGAAAGGTATTGCCGAGGTGTTAATGCTATTGTGTAAGTATTATTCATATATTTTATAATGAGTATTCTATTCCTACATCATATTTTTGTCTAACTAATATTTCCTATGGCAGATACATGGTAGATGCTGCTGATCCCGATAAGCTAGAGGCATCACGAAATGAACTTCACAACCTTCTTGATAAGCCTCAGCTGATGGGTATTCCTGTTCTTGTGTTAGGTAACAAGAGAGACCTACCTAATGCCCTTGATGAGAAGGAACTTATCGATAGAATGTAAGATTTTCTTAATTATCATTAGTTATAGAAGCTGTTATGCTGATATTTTTGAAAATAAAATCAGAGCGTATGGAATTATGAAAATGAAATCTTTATTGCTTTTTGGGCAGATTTATTGCTATTTTGATCTGTTCCTTATTAATGTCTGCTAGAAATGTGACTGAACCACATTAATTTAGATTTATTCTAATCATGGTTATACTGTTGATATTAGAAAAAATTAACTTTAATAAAGGAACTGACATTGACATATCAAAAGGTTATGTTTACTTTACTGCAACAAAACCTCAAATGGCTTCCCACTCTTTTGATAATGTCGCATGTTTAAAGGTGTATGAGGTCATCATCTTAAAAGTCCAAGATACATGGACTTTCTTTTCCAGAACCTGATCCATTACCGTTTTAAGTTCCTTGGTCGATTAACAATGGAATGTGTTTTTAAATTTTTCATTGGATGTGAGTTTCTATTCAAACCAAAGCATTATGAACTTCATAACTTCATATTGTTTAACCTACCTCAGTTTTTTTGTATGTATAGATGTAAAATTAAAACATTACAATCAATTATTTTGACATTTATGTGCTTAAGGCATGTTTAAATGAAATAAAAAATGTTATTTAATTATGAAATGCATCAAAGTGCATTTTAATACATAGAATAATTTATTTTAAAAAGAAATTACCTACAAATTTTTATAACCTGAGATTATAGTACAACTTTTAAGCCCTTCAACTCTTATTCATTAAGGATCATTTAATTATAAAACCACAAAGAAATATTTAATATATATAAATATATAAATTTAATATTTATTAAAAAAAAAATATAATAATTACACCCTCCTAGGTATTCAGGCCATGATACTTTATAGAATAATCATCCAATTGTGCATAAAATTTTCCTATTTTCATTTAGAAGTCTAAATAATGTCTATATTTTGTTCATGACAACAAATTACATTTTTTAATATTCTTACTAATCTCTATAGATACAAATATATCTCTAAAATATATTAAATATTTACATGTACATTATTCTCTTAATGTTTTGGACTACATAAATTATAATTACTGTTCTATTCAATTACACTGTAATGTTTTTCGTAGTTCAAAAAGACAAAGAGTCTACTGCAGTTTTTGCTTTTACCTTCACTATGATGTCATTTCCTCTCGCCACTAGGTACTTGCAGTTTGCCACTTTTTTAATTATGTGGTGGAGCAATTTTCCTTGATTCTGTCCTTCCTGTCCCTCACTTTTTAAGGAAATCAATCTGTCGGGTTTTCCCTTTTTTATATCAGGATCCAATTTTGTCTCAGCTCCTTTCAATTCCTGTAAAGCTCCTGAAAGTGATGCTTTTGATCTTGCCATTATTACTACATCGTCAGCATGTACTAAGTTTTGGATAAGTCTAATGTACCGTTAATCTTGATTGATCTTACCACTTGTTCTAGTGTAATTTTTATTGACAGGTTAAAGTCTTATTTCTGTGGCATAAAAACTACTTCTAATCCTTCTCCTTGTAGATTTATATACAGCTAGAGGTAGTAGATCATAGCTGCTATCTCAAAGCTATTCAAGATAGGGTATGGGATCCATGTATCACATTAGACATGATTATTATATGACTGTATATAGTATATGTATCCATGTTACTATATGACTTTAAGGGTGTATGTGTGCTGTATGGATGTTAATCAGGTGTACTTGGTCATGAACTCATCATGTGTATGAAAGAGGCATGTATATTCCAAATTTGATGTAGTTGAAAACATGGGGCAAAGTTTTTAACTTATTTGAAATACCTAAGGATTATCTTAAGTTTTTTTTTTTTTAATCTTTGTTATTTCTTTTGATTTAATGTGTAAGGCCCTTCACTCTTAGATGAAATGAAACCGAAGTTTGATAAACTCGAAGATGGAGTGAGTGAGAGACTTGAAGTTGAAATGAGTGGAGTAACCTATCACTTCCAATTTGTGTCTCTCACTTCAACTTTACGTCTCCCTTGCTTTGTTTTTATCTCACCTCGTGTGTGAAAGTCCTTTAACTTTTATTGTAAAATAAAATTTGCTTTTTCTGTTTACAGGAACCTTTGTGCTATTCAAGATAGAGAAATCTGCTGCTATTCTATCTCATGCAAAAACAAGGACAATATTGATATCACACTCCAGTGGCTTATAAACCATAGCAAATCTGGAGGGAGCCGCTAGCCTATGATTCTTTAATCAGTTTCTTACATTTTTTTAACAAAAAATAAATGATAAAGGTGTACATTACGTTTCTTTAATTATAGATTTTATTGTTATCCCCCACTGCTACTAGGGTTTCAAAGCAGGCAGTTGAACATGGTTTTAAATTGGATAACCATAATTTATGTGAAAGTGGAAAAAATTATTCTAGAAAAGTAGATATGAACTGTGAACTGGACTGAGACTTAACATCTTTTACCAGATATTTGTGGCCATAGAATTTGTCTTTGTGTGTAAGTCCTGCATCAGAGCCCTTAGCTCTCGACTTGTTAAATGGCACGCTTTATAGTTATTACTACACGCATAGGGGATCAAAATGGCGAAGCTAGGGTCATAGCTTCGCCTCGGCCTTGGGCCTCATTCAAGTCTTTTTTTTTATGAAAATAAAATAAAAACCTCAGTCCTTGAAGATCCA
>NW_027110523.1:518128-523389 GCF_000696795.3 Halyomorpha halys
AAAATTATGATGGTCCGAGTGTGGTCTAAAATAGTGTAATAACTCAAATAGTATAAAAACTACTAGGAGCCAACATTTCACCCCACTTTGCAGTGCATCTTCAGGGCTAAAAAAAAAAAAAAAGAGAGAAAAGACTGAAAATATGTTAACAATGTAACTGAATAAGCAGATATGAAATAAAAAGTAAACTAAGGTGAGGCTTAAAAAATGATTGAAAAATAATATAAAAATGAACAAAGTAAATTTAAAAAAAAAATTAGAAGTACAGCGATAGGTATAAATAAAAAAGAAATACAGTAAAGTATTAAGCATTAACAAATAAGAAAATAGGTATAAAAGTGACATAGTAAACACTGAAAGACTAAAAATTTAGAAAATAAGATTCAAATAAAAAAAGTTGTTAGTTCTTTGTATCTTTTTTTTTTAAGCCCTGATGAAACCCTGTAATGTGGGGCAAAACGTTGGTATTTAATAAATAGTTTTTATATAATTTAAGTCTCTTTTCGACTGCACCCTTTCTTTTATTAAAGTTATTATTATACGTTTAACTCTTTATGCAAGCCATAATTGCTTACATGATGGTATTTACCATACCATTGTTTTATTTATATGAATCGCAATTTTTAAGTACTTAATACCACTTAATATGAGTATTTAAATATGTCTCAGTCTAGCTTAGTTTTATAAATAGAAGGTAAAAATAATACTTGTAAATTTAGTACACAAAATAATAGATTCATTTGTTTAAACATTAGCAATGATGACAAAATAGAATTGATAACATACCATAGTATCAAATTAATGAAATAATATCTAATACTTGGAATTAGAATAAAATCAAACGATTATTTTGTGAATTATGTTATGGCATGCAATTCAAGACAAATTAAAAAAAAAATGTATAAATATTATTAATAGGAGATAAAGTGAAACTAAATTGTATGTAATAATAGTCTATTGTAATTTATAAATATATATCTGTGTATTATTATCATTGTATAAAATTAAATGATAAGTTAATTGGTACTTTTAATTATAAATTCCTGAGTATTCAGATTTAAAGACTTATTAAAATTGTTTTTAGCTTTATAAGATTTATTAAAAAAAAAAAAAAGTAAATCCTCATGGAACCCTTCCATCTTCCTTTTGGAGAAACACTTATTATAAGCAGAAAAAAATTGACTACTAATTATATAACATAAATCATATGTCACCTCTATATAAAAAATAATATGGTATTGTAAACAGTCTAAAGTTTCACTACAGACAAAGAGGTGTGAAGGGTCCCAGTGCATTGTTCTGTTTATTTTTATATACCATTGGGCAAGTTACCATTAGGTAAGAAAAAAGTAGAAATTGAACCAGTATGTCAAAAACAAACCCTAAATTAGAATAACAGGTTCACGGTTTAATACTAAGTTATATAGTCATTGCCTAATAGTTATACCCATTGCTTTTTTGTCACTAGAAAAGAAATTGTAAAGTCTGATAATATGACTGTTTATAACATCTTGTGAGGTTTTATTAAAACAGTATGCAAGGTTAGTCTATGGATCATTTCAACAAACATTAAGAACTATCCTTAGGTCCTGAATTTACTTCCTTGTTTAAAATTTGTGTAAAATTAGTTATGTTTCATCACTAGTTGGTTGATACTCACTTTGAAGTATGGTCTCGTTTTCTTTTATTTTATTATTAATTTGGCACTACAGCTCGATGTCGAGTCCTGGCCTTCTTCTATTTTATGAACCATTACGTAATAAAAGTTATACTTGTCATGTTCATTAATTTTTTTTTATTTTAGAAATTATACAAACTATCACATGAAAAGCTTCTATAACATGAAATTTCTTTAATGTATAATCATTAAAAATGAATAGATACATAATCTTTTTCATTAATCGAAATAAGCCCCTTGATTTTTAATATAATTTTCCAATCGACAAGTTTTTACTTTCCTACACATTAATTATGAAGTAAGAGGAAGTATCATGATCATAGAAAATTTTAATCCAAATTTTCAAAAGAAATTTATGCAAGTTTTAAGGTCTTTTGAGTCCATATATCCAACGCTTGCTAAATTGTTTATTTGTATATGGTCTGCTTAGCTCAAAGACAAAAATGTAATACAAAACTGAAATTACATATTTAAGTTGAGGTGGTATGTTATAGCAACTTATTCGCTAAAATTAAACTTATGCTAGTGCTACTTTTTCGTTATCGATTATGCACTCAGCCTCTATTTTCTTTGAAACTGCTGCAATGATTTTGATCAAACTAATATCAATACTTAAATGGTCTTTAAGAACAGCTAGGTCTTATCCACATTGAAATAGTGCAATTGGCCTTAAATGCTGAATTTTCAAAATAGCTTCCTCTAAAATATCTTTAAATTATTAATTAAAATAATTATAATTTCTCATTATTAGTGATGGTTATATAATATGAAAGAATTTTATAATTATTGGTATTTGGTAGGGAACTAGTCCGGTAAGTGGGCCTAGTGATTCTTTTGCCAACCCCTGGTTGCTACCAGAGTTGCCACCAAGTACTAACCAAGGTGAGAGTGTAAAGATTCATTTCTTGGGGCTGCCTAGTAATAATATTAATAAATATTAACTGCCCCTGGTGAGAATTGAATATTCTAGAACGGGCACTCTGTGACCTACGCCCCTACCCACACAGCCGTCACATCCCTAATTGATTATTAACTAGTGGAGAAGAAAGAAATATTTTCCCAGGTTAAAAAACTAATTTCTGGAAATAAAAGTAGTAGTAATATGCTTTAGAAAACTTAATATCTTACAAAAAAAAAAAAGTAAAACACTTATATTTGTATATAATAATGTTTTTGTGCTTCCATGGTTGTTCTTTCAATAATCAGTTTTTTTACTTTTATCCATCTTTACATGAAAGGATTAACTTCAACTCAAAAATTTGTGATGTACACATTGCACCAGAATTTTTGTATCTAATGGATAGACCAAGTTTTTACAACTCGGCTTTTTGGAAAATTGTCTTAAGGTCTTGAAAACAGGTTACTGGTCGCTTGATAAGTCTTTATATTTACATTTTTTAAGTTATGTATAAATGTTTATATTGATGAATATAAACATATGCATTTACACATTCCATATAAATATTATATAATAAATTATAATTATCTTATCATTTGGGCTATATAATTTGTAAATTAAATATTGCGGAAATATGAGGTATTAATTTTATCATGGAAAATGAACTCCCTTAGTGTGTAAATAAAATATTACACTTGAAAATTCAAATAAATTTTGTTTCATTTTTTTAAATTGTTGAGGAAGTTTCTATTATTGAGGTACATATATATATATATGTATAGAGAGAGTTCTAAATCATTTTATCTAGCTATTTATTGATGTTTTTCTTCTCCCCTTAGACACCTTATTATCTATGTCTTAAGTGATTGTTAGTCGAAGATCTTTGATTGACCATGTGTAATTAATAAAATTATGATGGTCCGAGTGTGGTCTAAAATAGTGTAATAACTCAAATAGTATAAAAACTACTAGGAGCCAACATTTCACCCCACTTTGCAGTGCATCTTCAGGGCTAAAAAAAAAAAAAAAGAGAGAAAAGACTGAAAATATGTTAACAATGTAACTGAATAAGCAGATATGAAATAAAAAGTAAACTAAGGTGAGGCTTAAAAAATGATTGAAAAATAATATAAAAATGAACAAAGTAAATTTAAAAAAAAAATTAGAAGTACAGCGATAGGTATAAATAAAAAAGAAATACAGTAAAGTATTAAGCATTAACAAATAAGAAAATAGGTATAAAAGTGACATAGTAAACACTGAAAGACTAAAAATTTAGAAAATAAGATTCAAATAAAAAAAGTTGTTAGTTCTTTGTATCTTTTTTTTAAGCCCTGATGAAACCCTGTAATGTGGGGCAAAACGTTGGTATTTAATAAATAGTTTTTATATAATTTAAGTCTCTTTTCGACTGCACCCTTTCTTTTATTAAAGTTATTATTATACGTTTAACTCTTTATGCAGAAGCCATAATTGTTTACATGATGGTATTTAGCATACCATTGTTTTATTTATATGAATCGTAATTTTTAAGTACTTAATACCACTTAATATGAGTATTTAAATATGTCTCAGTCTAGCTTAGTTTTATAAATAGAAGGTAAAAATAATACTTGTAAATTTAGTACACAAAATAATAGATTCATTTGTTTAAACATTAGCAATGATGACAAAATAGAATTGATAACATACCATAGTATCAAATTAATGAAATAATATCTAATACTTGGAATTAGAATAAAATCAAACGATTATTTTGTGAATTATGTTATGGCATGCAATTCAAGACAAATTAAAAAAAAAAAAAGTTGAGATTCTTGAATATAAATTTCCACTCTAGTAATATCAACTCGACTCATATGATAATATGTATGTTCTTGCATTAATATATTTGAGGGACTGTAGATGTGCACCACAGAAAACCGGAAGAAACAATAATTGAAATCCCTGAAAGCCACTTCTCTGACACAAACCCAATTCACTTAAAAATTTTCACCTCTTACTCAATTTGGAGTAAATTTTCACCACTCTTACTCAATTTGGAGGTGCGCAATACTTTTTTCTGTAGGCAATCTGCATGTTCAACTAATAACCTCCAAAAAATATATATATATTTTTACGTATATTAGTGCTGTATTTGCAATCGAGTAGTACATTTTTTTTTTGGAATTAACTAATTTCATGGTTACTTTTAAGTAATAATAAAAGCTCTAATGCATAAAATCTTATCCAAATAATAATAAAAGATAGAAGCAGTTTTGTTGATAATATTTCAGTATCATACACTATATTATATGTCTTGGTATATCGGACAAATGACAAATAAATAGAATAGGTGCCTTTTAAAATAGCATCTGGTTAACTCATTCAGTACAATTTGTAAGAATGGTTGTAAAATATGATTTTAGTCATAAATTTACTTGAGTCTTGGTTGGTTCAATATCTTTAATAAAAATTGTTAATCTGTGATGACTCTCATTTCATAAATAATCAAACTTTCTGAACTTTTTTTTTTTTCAATAAATGATTTTATCATACAAAATACCAGTTTGTGAATTAAAATTAAAAATAAAATAAAATAGCAATTGACTAATTATTAATTTTCAATAGCTTTTTTACCTTAGTTAATATCCATGAAGGTCTCAGGAAATCCATATTTGTATCATTGTTTGACAAATTTCACTT
>NW_027110523.1:523439-524129 GCF_000696795.3 Halyomorpha halys
CCTTCTTTGTCAGCCTATTAAAGAAACAATTTTAGATTAAAAAATAAGAAATTCTACTTATTAAACCGAAAAATAAGATAATTTTAATTATTAATTTTCAATAGCTTTTTTACCTTAGTTAATATCCATGAAGGTCTCAGGAAATCCATATTTGTATCATTGTTTGACAAATTTCACTTCATAAACTACTAATAAAATATCTATAATTTCAAATATAACAAAAAACTTACATTGTGATTAACAGAGAGGGCAAGCAAGTAATTAATTCCAAGAGTAAGTAGTTGAGTAGTAAAGGAGGTGAAAAGCGAGTTCAAAATCTTGAATTCACAACAGGAGAGCAGGAATCCACAGGAGCTAAAGTAGCCAATTCCCGGTCATGAAATCATAGTTTCAATAGCTGCCGCTAGATGGCAGCACCATTAAACTACAGCCATCTGAGGGTTAAGCTCCTGTGGCTGTAAAATCTTATTCTCTTAGTACAAAATTAAGATTTTGCAATTGCTGGGCCAAATAAGTTGCCACTAAGGGATTTTCATAATTATTGCAGTGCTGGTCTCTTGTGATACTTGAGCTATTAGCCATGTTCAATTTTTACTTTCACTTACCTATACAAGAAATATATAGTAGGGAAAGTATTATTAAAATATTATATATATGAGGTACATATATATATATATGTATAGAGAGAGT
>NW_027110523.1:526329-527701 GCF_000696795.3 Halyomorpha halys
CCAACCATCTTCTCCTCATTCATCATCCACGGTCAACTATCTCTCATAATTAAAGATAAATATTTCATTTGGACCTTCAAATACATACAGTAGAAAAAGGTAAGTACTCACATTAAATTATGTTTCTCACATAATGAATTTTTTTTTAATACAATTTATTTCTGTTTTAGAAGGATAGAACAGAAAAAAAAAATTGCAGTTGTATAAAATTTTGAATTTGAGTCTTAAGGTGGGAACAAAATTTATGTTATTTAGTTTTCAGGCCTGAAATTCAGATCAAAGCATTGGCACAAATAGTTTTTGTTTGTGTATTTTTTGCTAACCGCATCCCTGACTATCTTCTCATATTAAACTACTGTCAACTATTAACACCTCATAAAAAATTTATATTCATTATTCCCTCAAGAAACCCGAAAATGAGAATTTTTATAGCAACAGAAAATAAAAAAATCACAAAAATAGCGATAACTAAAAGTTATGTAATTCATAAACTCCTAACCACACCATATTTTGCACATTGTTAAAAAATTTACTACTAAGTTATCGCTTTAATTTATTAAAAAAAAAAAAAAGTAAAACTTTTACTAAATACTCATCAGGGGAGTGATTCAACCATTTCCCGGTAGATTATACCAGCAGGTGCAGCTTTTGGTAGGGAGAAAACAATAATAATAAAAATATTTTGTAAATCATAAAATTTCAAGGCAATACTATTCATTGGTATTTACATTCTTTTCTCAACTGTAACACCAAATTCATAAGACCAACCGGAGACTATTCCCTCACCCATACCTCAGCTCAGTCTACCGCTGGATTATTTACACCTTTGTCCAACAATACAATTACTAACTCCTATTAATTATATTTAACATGTGGAAGCTCTGCAAATCTCACAATAAGCCTCCAAAACAGTCTAGTCTTCTCTCCACCCAATATTCTTCAAGCCTATTTCTTATTTAATACATCTTAGTTTAGAAAATTAATAAATAAGTTTTGAATTTCTATATTCAATCCAAAGCTTAGTACAGTATTTGGTGAGGTTCAAAGGTCCTTTTGCATCCATTTTATTTGTAATCGTCAAATAAAATTTAAAAGATATGAGGAACTAAATAAAACAGTTTATAGTAAATGGCATTTTATATGTATTTTATCCATTACAATACAAAAATGAATCTTCACAAATTTACATAAAAACTATTCAGCTTAATTTACCTTATAAACATTCACTTTATTTACAATAAGACTTTATCAGTCGATAGCCAATTAATAGGCTTATTTATTCCTATCCAAACTTATAAATAACTCAAAACTAAGTTTAAGAAGTTTGAATATCTTTTGTCTCGATACTTAATAATTAAGCAGGTATTGAAGT
>NW_027110523.1:527751-543864 GCF_000696795.3 Halyomorpha halys
GGTGAGATTACCAACACATTTTTCAATTAAATACAATAGTGTAAATAAATGAACAATGGATGACTTGCTAAGAATAGATCTTAACAAATACTCAGTTCTTCCACTGTTAATAGTTATTCAACAGCTTCAATAAATTATTTGATTATGTAAAATAAATTAAACTTAAATCACAGTGTGCCCAACTACAATTCATCATGATCTTCATCTTTACTTTCAGCATCCTCGTCCGCAAAAGTCTCATTCTCATCTTGGTTCATGTCATTGGTTTCATCCTCCTCTTCTTCTTCCTCAACCTATAAAAACACAAGAATAAGAACAGGAAATACGAATACGTAAATAATAGCTTAGGTCTTTGAATAAATACTTACAGGCTCGTCAGCAGAGATCCCTAAAGACTGTCTTAGCATCGACTCAACACCTTTAGCGAATTCAGCTGTTTCTTGCAACATATAACCTGACCTCAAGGTAGCTATAATAAAGAGATAAAAAATTATTAAAAAATTAGCATGAAAGTAATGTGTAGTAATTCAGACTAAAACAATGTCAAATTCATGCTAATTTACTTTTAAAGAAACAATTTAATAATAAAAGGCTAAGCGAACCTGAACATCCCATCCGCCCGCAGTTTCCCATAAAAATTCATCCCAAATAATCTACACCTTGATCTATTTTAAAAGACTTGAAGGTGCTTTTCTTCCTTTAACTAAACCAGCCACATTTCACACCAGTAAAGGACAGTAGGATGAAAAGTTTCGTTAATTTTAGCTTTCAGGTTTCTTAAAAAGTTGGCACAAACTGAGTAATTTAGTCACTGATAAATAACAAGAATAACCTTCCTTAATTTCCTTTTAAATTTTATTGATTTTAATATTGAACACCCCAGTTAATTAATCAAATTTTCTACGTAAGAAAAAATTTATAATCAAGTCTATTCATTCCCTAATGCATAACATAGTATCATGTAAAATGAGTTCAGGTTCTTCCTTGAAAAATTAAATACGTAAAGAAGATACTAATAGCTAAAAAAAAATTATTACCTGTCCTAAATAACATTACAGCAATATCCTTCGCCTTAGCATCTTCTGGATCATCTAAGACTCGTGTCAAAAGATGCCTCATGACTGGGTGGCGAGGGTTAACTTCCAGAGCTTTCCTTTGATTCAAGTAGTAAGATCTTTCCACTCCATCAGCTTTCTGATGAGCATTGGAAATAGCAAGCCTTTCCATGTTTCCAGACCAACCAAACATTGGAGCGATAAGGGCACAAGGAGAGTCAGTTAGCCTTTCTGAGATGGTAGCCTTCGATATCTGAATATATAAAATAGTTAGAATTTCATATTTAATAGACTAGTAAAACTTTCGAATGAAAAATAAAAAAACAAACAAGAAGATTAAACTCAATAATTACAAAATAAGCATGATAATCAACATTATGGTAAATTCATAAATTAAGACAAGAATACAAACTATTAACGGATACACAGTCTTTAAATATTAAAATAGATTACTTTACCTTATCTTTAAGTGCATTTTCAGAAAGCCATTTCATTAAAGGTTCAAATTTCTCTTTAGCCATTTCAAGGTATTTGCTGTCACCAGGAAGAGTAAAACCTTCTTTGGCTAGATTCTGGAATTTCTTTCCTTCAAATTCTGGAAGAGCTGCAATTGTATACTCATCCACAGCTTCGACCAGAAACAGAACTTCATAACCTTTTTTCAGGAGCCTCTCAACAAATGGGGAAGATTCGACCTGTTAAAAACACATAGGTTAACAGGACTCATACTTTTCAATAACAAAAAATAATGAAAATTAGAGAATTTACAAAAAATAAAAAAAAAATAAAATAAAAACCTCAGTCCTTGAAGATCCAGCCATGTAATAGATGTGCTCCTGCTTTGGCTTCATACGTGACACGTAATCGGCAAGGGTGGTCATTTCCTTTGGATCAGCAGAAGATCCAAAACGGAGAAGTTTTGCCAAACGGGATCGGTTAGCAGGGTCTTCTATTATTCCCAACTTGATGCTGAAATACATAACAAATAAATAAATAATGATTCTTCAATAAAACAATTATATATTACAAATATATAGAAAATAATGGAACTGAAACTCTTTAATAATAGGCATATTTATCAATAATTTAGAAGATAATGACAATGATCATCTTCTCAATTTCAGATACTAACAAATGAAAATTAAGAATTCTAGGAATATAGTGAACCACCGAATTAGTGGAAGGACTGTAAAAAAACAAAAGTGCGAAAAGAATAAGAAAATCGAAAATAGTGGTAGGTAGGAAGTAGCAAAAAGAGAAGGATTAAATACTAAGAAAGTTAAATACTTAATTTAATTAAGAAAGTTAAATACTAAAAGAAAGTAAGAGGAATGGAAAATGGAAGTGGGAACCTAATGCTGTAGCAAGATTAAATAGACTTGGATATTACAAATATATATACACTCACTTGGTGGAGTACTCCTTCCAGAACTTCTTGGCATCTTCAGGGCCGAGCTTCTTGAACATGTCGAGTGCCTTCCTTATCAACTTCTTCTTTATTACTTTTAGAAGCTTATGTTGCTGGAGAGTCTCTCTTGAAACATTTAGAGGTAGATCGTCTGAGTCAACAATACCTTGGAGGAAGGCTAAATATTTAGGGAGTAGATCCGTAAATTCGTCAGTGATGAAAACTCTCCTCACATACAACTGCAAAAGCAAATATTCAAATTTAAATTACTTAAAGAAATTAAAAAAAAAACTAATTTATATAGAATAAATAAAGCAATTTTTAAAGCATGTGGCATAAGAAAAAAAGCAAGCACATCAAAACAAGGTTTTCATTGCATTTTTTACACCAGTTCAGTAGTTTAAATGAAACAATTCCTGAAAAAGTAATAACTGGTAAAATCAGTTTTTATCTTTAGTCAAGACTGGACAATGAGTAAGTATGTTTTATCATGAAGCAAATGCGATCAAATTGTCACTTTAAGGAAGCAAGGGATATCAACATACCAAAATGCTCAACAGATAAACACAAGGCAAAGCAAAATTGCAAGAATAAATTTATCGTGGTTTGTTGAAGATAGATCTCGTAGTAGTAAACCTCATAAAACCCAGTCATAATGAAAATAATTTTATGGTATTAAATGCCAAAATGAACCGAGACTTCACAGCTCATTAGACACAAGGCCGGAGGGGTAAAACTCAATTTCATCTGCAAAAAGGCTCATTGAAGATGCTTAAAAAGGCCTAGCAGGGATTGCAGAAGATCGAAGAGAATGGAAAGAAGATTGGTCGGGGTAATCATAGTCCACTCATCGGTACTAGTGAAACTATCTTTGGGTGACAATCACGAAACTTGCTACCTTGAGAAGATACTTTTCTGTGGTCTGGTCTCATTTGGAAGCAAAGTGGGCTCTCACCAACAACTGGCTCTTGCAATTCCTTATAGAGTATAGCAATTTCGAGAAACTTCATAATCTTTAAAAAACATAGATTCTCTGTGGCCCAGATGCAGATGTCAGACCACATCCATGAGCTGTATAGCTTGAGGACTAGGCAGTGAATGAGTTCCTTCAGTAAGTGAACCAACAGAACTACCTGTACTATGTACAAACATTTTGCGTATAAGTGGAAAACAGCACACTTCAACCACAGAACAAGAGGAACTGTCCCTGGAAGGCAACTGAACAGTACAGAAGAAGATGAAGGTATTAAGTAAAGGTTATCAAGATACCTTAACTAAATACTATACAGTTTTAGGTGTTAATAGGTATATATGCATACTCTGCATGGTATACTTATGTTGCTATAAGACAAGGTAGATAATAAATAAATTATATTGACTAATTACCTTAATATTATCAGAAACAGTGCCATATCTGTTGAATGAATCAGCTGGTTGAGTTTCTGGCACATACAATAGTGATTTAAAGCTAACTTCGCCTTCTGCAACAAAGTGGACATGTGCAAAAGGTTTTGATTTGTCTTTAGTCAATGCTTTGTAGAATTCATCATATTCTTCTTCAGCAACATCACTAGGCCTAAAATAAGACAACACAAAATAATAGAATATTAAATATGTCAATAATAAATGCACCACTACTATTTGCTGAAAGGGGTGAATTACTAACTTCCTAGTCCAGATAGGCTTATGATCGTTGAGACGCTCCCACTCCCAAACTGTTTTTTGTACTGATTTGGTTTTTGGCTTTTCTTCTTTTTCTTCTTCAACACCGACATCTTCTTCAGCATCATCCTTTTTGCTTTTATCTTCTTCTTCAGTTTCATCAATAGGCTCTTCCACAGTGATAGTCTATAAACAAAATGTTTATAAAATAACTCAATGGATGATGAAAAGACAATCAATATGCCATATTTGCTAAACATGTAAAAAAAAAAAGTTTGTTTGATTTATTAAACTTTATTGAAAAATAAATCAAAAGTAATTTTTACCTTGTCTGCCCAGAGAAAGATGGGGAAATTAATGAACTGTGAATATTTTTTGACAAGGTTCCTTAGGGTGCCAACTTCCAGATAGTCAGTAGCTTCATCTTTCAAGAAAAGGCTGTGAAGAAAAAAAAAAAAAAATGTCAGTATATTTAAAAATTATAAGCTCAAGAATGTAGGAAAACAAGTATTTCTTAAATAAATAGAAAAATTAGTTAAACCAAATAATTATTAGAAAAAACAAAGTCATAGTTATCCGATTGAACGGTAATGTATTAGTTAAAATGCTTATGTACACTAAAAAGTGATATTCAGGGAGTAACTGAATCGATCATTTGAGAAAGACCTTATTTTCATTTTTTTTTAAATCTGTGTTTACCATACAAATTTATGGGTAAAGCAAGCCATATCTATTCTATGTAAAAAAAATATCAGAATTAATAGAACCTTTAGTGCATACTTTAAAATGAAACATGATGGGTAATATTTTCAAGTTTAAAAACTGTAATCCGACATTAACTTTTTAGGAGACTAGAAGTTTTTGAAATGACTGAATCAATTATTTCATTCAAAAATACATAAATACAGTATCCAGTGATATAGTGAAAAAAAATAAAAGAATAATAACAAGGATTTCAAGGCTATGGACAGAAAAATTCAAGATTATTCATCAAGTTATCGGAGTAAATTTAAAACAGAATGGGAACCATGAGATTTTCTTTTGGGTCAGTTTCTGATAAAATATACAATTCCAACTTGATATACTCATGGTTCAACACAAATCCGAATATAAAACATAGCAATACCGTATAGAAAAAATAATTTTGAGTCTAAATAAGTAATATTCATATAAAGGAATACATTTCACCAAAAGTCTATTCACAAACTTATTTTACTCAACAGAAAGGGCAAAAAACATTTTCTTTTCTAATAAATTATGGAATATAAAACCATATAACTACCAAAATGTATTATGAAACTGTCTCAATAGATGGAGGGATTGATTACGTAGAAAATAAACAAAAGAAAGTAGTAAAATGAGCAAAATGGTAAAAAAAGAAGAGAGTAAATTTATTTCTTGTTGTTTTTTTCTAACGGATTATAATAGCAAATAAAACTTTATGACAAATTCAAATGGGCACCTTTATTTGATGTGTCCTGAAGTTGTTTATTTTATAATACTTTATGCCTTCAGGACACAGCAGATCAAAAAATTGCCAGATCTGAACTCTTCTTAGAATCTCATTTACAATCACAATCAAAAAATGATCTCATTGCTCTGAAAATAGTAGAGTTAGTTGCTCTGGACAAGGTTAGAAAATTAACATCTGCAGAATATAGGCCAAAATTGACTTGTAGACACTCTAATTGAATACATCCCAAAGTGAAGAGGGTTAACAATTAGGCCTTAAAATAAATTGAATCGAACAAAATATAATTTAACTTAAAATAAGTGACAAGTAAGCCCAAGATAATTTACATATGAATAAGTGGAGAAGTAGGTATTGGATTTTACAGTATCTAAAAAAAAAAATATATTATGAAGCAGGAATGACTTGGTTACTTGTCCAGAGACCAAAAAGTAAAAAAATTTAAAACTATTATAGTTCCTTCTAGTTTTGTCAGTACTAAACCTCGATGAGTTCACAAAGTTTAATTATTATACTTTCATGAAAAGAGCAGTCAACTTTATCACATTAAAATATGGCTACTTTAAAATACAATAAAATAACATTATAAATCTAAAAGAATGATGTAAACTCAGAATAACATTAATCTATGTTATATATCATTATAACTGTGTCAATTCAAAATGTCAAAATAATAACCTTATTTGAGTTCCTCGCTTGAGTGTGTTTCCTCTTGGATCTTCAGTTATACTAAAGCTTCCAGCATCAGATTCCCAGATAAGTTGTACATCATCATTATGCTTTGTAGTTACAATCACACGGTCAGCAACTAAAGCAATAATTCATATTAATATCACCTGAATTGATATTTAATTCAACTGAATATGACACTTTTACATTTTTCTCAACATCTGTTTATGTATATACACATGAATCTAGAGTTAGGGCAATAGACCTTAAAATAAATCTGATAAATTATTGGTTTATTGGTAATAATTAACACCCACAAAGATTAATTTACAGGATATAAATAAGTTAACCTACCCAGGAAACTAGAATAAAATCCGACTCCGAATTGACCAATCATATCCATGGTATCCTGGGCTGATGTTCCTTCATCTTGAAGTTTACTGAGAAATTCAGCAGTACCAGACTTTGCAATAGTTCCAAGATTATTTATCAGATCATTCTTTGTCATACCAATGCCAGTATCAATAATATGAAGAACTTTTCCTTCTTTGTCAGCCTATTAAAGAAACAATTTTAGATTAAAAAATAAGAAATTCTACTTATTAAACCGAAAAATAAGATAATTTTAATTATTAATGCATATGGCTTTCTTAACACTTGAGGTTGAAGTAAAACCAATATAATAAAAAAACTAATCATAAAGTGAGAAATTATAAAATTTCAAATAAAACTATTACCTTAATTTTGATCGAAAGCTCTTCGGTTGTTGATAACGCAGAGGGGTCTGTTAGTGAAAGTAGTCTAATTTTGTCAAGAGCGTCAGAAGCATTAGATATTAATTCCCTCAAGAAGATCTAGAATGAAACATTCATTATGAAATTGAAAAATAATTGTGAAAAAAATTACAATAATTTATGAAAGAAATTTACCTCCTTATTCCTATAGAGAGAGTTGATTATAAGCTTCATCATACGATTGACCTCTGCCTGAAAAGCAAATTTTTCTGCCTTTTCACGCAATTCTTTTAACTGAGCTACATTGAGGCCATCAAGTTTAATGGCATTTTCTTCTCTCTCGACAGCCTGGTCATCTATAAAAAAAATAAATGTAATTTTAGTAAAAATTAGCACAAATAATAACTTTTAAAGCAAGTCCATTTTAGTTGGAACTCCAATAAATTAACAAATTTCTTCCTAATAAAAAAAATTTGAATTCTTAATTTTAACAAATTAATTTAATTAATACTGGTTGAGGATGGTTGAGTGAGTAAGATATTGGAATCTAAATTCCTGAATGTAGCTCAGGTGCAGAATCAAATAAAGAAGAAATTTTATTTTATATTTTAGCAGCTACGTTGAGCTAAGTTGATCCACACAATAGTGGCAGCTCATGACTCCCAAGACCTTATGGGTTTGTCTCATTATGGATATGGAGTGGAAATAAGAACAAATCAGTAGTAGCCTGGTAAAGAAAACTAGAACTAAGGCCTTAAAGAAATTATACAAGATCAACTTACAAATTGTCTCTGCAGGCATACAACTATCAACTAGACCTCGATCACTGCAGTAACAGTAAATTTTAAAGAACATGTATTTTTTTGTTTGATACCAAAGTTATGGATGGATTTAAAAACAAATTTACTTAAAACATTTTTTTTAAATGATGTTTTTGTTTTATATGGAGGTTTTTAGATTAACTGAGGAGTCAAGGGTTACTGTAGTTATGGCGTTTAAACTGACATAACTTCCTTATTGAAATAATTTATTAGGAAACTAAAAACAAAAAAATTGTCAGCTCAAGTTTAATTTTACAGTAAACTAATTTTGAGTTAAGTTTTATAGTTAATCTTGATTTATCTTGGGATCAGTTAACACCAAAACAGACCAAAAGGGGTGATAGCCTTAACTAAAAAAACTAAAGAACAGTATTATGTAGTAGTAATATTAGTCGAGAGATATGAAGCAATTATCTAACATCATCTTTATCATTATTTAATTTATTTTTTGTAAGTATCACATGAATAGCAAAAAATTAAAAATTGCATGAAATTATCACTGTTCATAAGTCCTTCCAAAGAACAAATCAGAACACACATTGAATTACAATAATATTTTATAGTACAGTAAAAAAAAATTAACCCTAGAAATACTAATTAGTACAACTAATATTTTACTGGAAGATTATTGATTGACCGTGTGTATAGATGAATGGAATATGGTCTGGGTGCGGTAGAAAAAAACTCAAATAGTACATAATTATACTATTTTATTGAGCCAATAATATTGTTTTAGAATGATATTGACTTCCTCTTAAGATAAAACGAGCAATCAATAACATCGAACTTCCATAATAAATGCTAAGACTGTTTGAAAAATAAATATTATCCCAATTTGAAACTATATATGTTCGATAGAAATCTTAATCAGTATTTAATTTTAAAATTAAGTAAAATGTAAACAAATCTAAAGAACAACACCTAATATACTAATATTTCGATTATATTCTAAATCAATACATGGATTTTTTTAAAGAGGACCCAAAACATTAAAAATGTTGAATCTTAGATTAGAGAACATACCTGTTCTAGAACCTTCTCTGCTAGCTCCCAAATCATCTTCCACTGTTTCCTCTGCTTTAGTTGTTCCTGATAGACAAATATGTTATAAGTTAGGGCAATAATAAATTCGATCAAATTCTAAAAAAAATAAGTTGTTACTATCACTTATCATCCTGTATGATATGTGATAGTATCATCTTTATGATCCATAATAATAAATTGCCTTTAAAACTTACCTAAAAGGAACAGCAATCCTAAACCTAAAAATATTAATTTCTTCATAATTGCTTCTTAACCTTATAAAACGTAATTTGATTGACCTATTCACGACTGGTATACGATATACACTACTACAACTCTAGTTACTAATGACCGCCAGGACAACACCGGCCTATAGACTAAATTTCAACCAATGGTGGAAGTCCACGAAAGAACCTTCGGCCAATCAGAATGCACCAAATACCATGCTCTCCACCAATCACTGTTGATGGAGTGTATTTTCCTACTGCCGACAAGATTATTATTTATCGTATAAATAATGATACTGATATTTTTGATAGAGTATTAAAAACTTTTAATATAACCTATCGAAATGATAATGAAAGACTGTTATCATGAACCAAATGCTTATTGTGAGATGAGTATTTATCGTATGATATATAAACCTAAGTACATTAAATATTTAATCGGTAAATGGATAGATAGAGTTTGATTTTAACTACAAATTAAATAATTTGAAACATTGATTTAGTTAGTCTGTTTATAAAACATTTCACGTCATAGGACACTTTTTGTTTTATCTACCTATTGATTAAATACGGAGACAAGACTTTTTCATCTATATCAAGAACGTGAGTGTAAGTGTCGCATTATGTGATCTAATTTTCATTAAAAAAAAAGTAATCTATTTCTTCACTGATGTTTCCTGTAAAAATATTCAAAGGCAATAAGCAATTACTTATTTCTTTCCCCTATTAATCATGACAATATACGAGGAAGTTGTTATAACAATTTATTGCAATAAGGATGACAAATCTAAAATTCCCCCACAGATTAAACCGGATTTCCCAACTTGATTATTTCCTTAAATTTGACCTTTCTCTGAGCATTTTGCTGAAAATCGATCATTTTAAATAGCGTTTATAATCAATTTTGAACATAGTAATAACATAAAATAATGTTTTATCATAATTTTCGGGGTTTGAAGTAGTGTCGGTTCGAATCTGGCCGGCAGAGGGTAAGAGGGGGATTGACTTTTATTTCGTGGCGATCCCATGTAATAAAAACTTTGCCCTCCTACCATAGTAAGAATATAAGATGGTCAGAGTTGCGGTCAAAACAGAACAAAAACTATTTGTTAAACAAAAAATTTAATCTGTTTAACCTATCGTTTTGAACAGACTTACTGAAGCCCTGCAAAGTGGGGCGAAACGTCCGACATTAAATAGTTAAAAATTATGTGTTCTTTTTTGACCGCGATCCTGACCATCTTCTTATATTTAAGTTTTACGGTCAACTATATATATATATATATATAGGTAGGTAGGTCAGGAATGACCAGGGAGGGGGTAAATAAAATAAAAACTGTACCTCCGGGGTATCAGTTTATTAGTTTACCGACTGAGGCTCTTGTCATAAGCCAACTATGCTCTTGGAAAGATTCGAGATCAAGAGGAATTGTTGAGTCAAACCTTGGGTTTTTGATAAGTGCCCATATAGATGTAGCACTAAAGGTAAATTGAGAACAGGGGAGAGAGAACCCTGTTTTCTAAGAGTCTTCTTAGAGAACAGGAGACAACGGTATGGAGTGAACAAGTACACGAGCACTGGCTACAGATCTTACAAGATGGAACATAATGACCATCTCGGTCCTACACAGTTTCCCAGTCTGGAAAGGGAGAGAGAAAGAAAGGCAAAATATTCGTAGGCTCTCGGGGTCACGATAAGTGTTGATTAAAAAAAATCGATAAAAACTAATATGACGTAATTTTATCACACTTATCAGACTATGTAGCCTAATTTATAAATGTGAATGTTATTATATTAATTTTATTGATAAAAAATATAACAATGAAATGTTGAGTGGGAGGAGGCTCGCAGTATTATTTTGCCACAGGCTCGAGCTCAGCTAGCTACGCACAGTGGATTTTTTTTTTTTTTTTTTTTTATAGAAAACTATGGCAGATCGATGATGGACAACTTTGAATGTATAAGGAAAGATTATTTTATGAATATTTATCATGATGAAATTTAATTCCAAAGTTATTAGGAGTTGAAGTTATTATTGTTCCAAAGTTATATTAGGAGAATTTGGATGAAATTAGATAATCGATAATAAATCGAAACTCTTAAGAAGAACAACCCCGAAGAAATAACAGTGCAGAATACTTATTGTATCCCCATCATGTATGTGTTTTAGATAAACAATAATATTCGATCATAGTAAAAGGGTTTAAAAAATGTCATACTTTAAGAATTATGACGACACTGTTTTTTATTTTTACTTTATTAATAATTTTTACTTTATAATAAACTAATTTGAACTCTTCTATTTCAGTTTAATATTATCAATGAGAGAGTAATAAACATGTTCTGAGACTACACAGCTTCTCACCCTTCGGAACTATTTGTTTGTAATTTTTCCTCATTCATTCCTATTACATATTAATTTGGTGAAGTAGTGGTCATCGCAAACCAAAAACCGAAATTTATTTTCAAATTTTACCAAAACATAATGATACAGAAACACATTTCTTGGGGCACTAAAACGATTACTAAGCAACTAGTTAATTTAATCAAATAATGAACCAGAATTTTCGTTTGAAAAGGTCTTTTTTCCGTTTTTCGCCTGTAAGTACTAAACGGTGAATCTGGAGAAAAAATTATAAAGAAATAAATTAAAGAAAATTAAGTTATACGCCGAATGACTGGCATAAAGTAATAATTTTGCCAAATGGCATGGCCGTGAACCAACTCTTCTGTTGTAAACTGACTTCTAAATAGAGTTGAATGAGGAAAAATTACAAACATATATCTGAAGAGAGGGACGCAGTATTGTCTCAGAACATGTATACTACTGTCTCATTAATAATATAAAACTGAAAGAAAAGGCTTCAAATTAGTTCATTAATTAATAAAGAAATCAAGTCTTTTGAAAGAATGTAAGTGTCTTAAACATCTTGAATGAAATAAATAAAAATCCTGTTCTAATTTTTATTTCATTTGAAAATTTGATTGTTTTGGTTTATGTTTTAAGCGAAAAACAATATAGAACGACACTAAATGCGATTTTTTAATATTGTTAACTTTATATGATTGTTTAATAGCTGCGATTTTCGTTTCATTCAATTCAGAACTCCACAAAACTCAATTATAAGAAATTTAGTGCCTGAATATGAATGAATCACAGTATTAGTTGATTTATTTTCCGGCTTTTTTTTTTAGACCAAAAAAGTTTTTTTTTGCTTTTTTTCCGCAAATATTCTGCAGATTGTTTGTTAAAAATTAAGAGAAAAAAAAATGGAAAGTGTTCCAAGAAAATTCTGGGTTCAGTCTCTTGATCTAATAAGGGATTGATTGTGGTTGGTACCAATATACTCTACGTCCAAAAACACTTTGAAAAATACATTCCATATTATGTCCTGGGTCAATCTACCTATTTATGGGTCAATCGACCCATTTGTGGGTCAACATGGAATATGACGTCAAAGTCGATTGGGGAATCGTAGAGAGGAATTTTCTGGGCGATAAGTCGATTGTGCTAAACTCAGTCCTACCACAGAAAGTGGTTAAAAAGATTTTTTAAAAAAAGAAAAGCAGATTGGTACCTGTGATTTTTTCAAATATTTATGGTATTCTTTGTAAATACTCCAACTAATATTGTGTACAGCATTTTTCATTGCAGTTCTAAAAATATCTCGTGAGGAAACTTCGACTGGTGAACAATAAATATAAATCTATATAGCAAGAATGTGAAACCAAATCATCTATGGTTTCAGTTCCACTCACTTCACTTAGTGCGCTATATTTGATATTCACATCCCCAAGGGAATTCGCTCTGCAACGAGTAACAATGAACTGAGATTGGCATTGCAATTATAATTAAAAAAACTTTAACTCTGAAATAATACTTTACATAAACTCACTCCTAGCAAATTCGTGAAGATTTTTTTTTTTTTTTAGAACTTTTTGTGATTTTCCACTTCAAAATATTAAATTTAAAATTTGAATTAAAACATGGTTAACCGGTCGTATATTTTTAAACCAAGAATGCTTAGTTCATGATTGATGAACTTGTAAATATCAGGGTCCAACATTATAAAGAATATTATATTAGATCAAAATACGTATTTTATCGTATGTTGTACCATGAACTTCGGCATTTTCGCATCCCTTTGAAGATGCTTAAACATGTCTTTACGAAATATTAGAGTAAGGCTTCATTCATCGACTGTTGAACGAGTGTGAAGTTTTTTAAAAATATTTTCACAACTTGATATTTTTACCGAAATCTCCGCAATAGGCAACACCCAGCAAACGCAGCAGGTCGTAAATATGAAAGTCGTTCCATGTCCAAAAGTCACGCAATAGAAAGGGCAGTGTTTGATGTTTTCTGTTTAAGGAATTAAGTTTCTTCCTCTCATATTTGTCCCTCTCTCGGTTTGTCAAGGAGTTATGATTAACAATTGTTACCATCAGGAATGTTACTTTTCAAGTACTAGTAACTGTTACATTAGGGGTAATCATGATCTTTAATTTAGCATGTTAAAGTGTAATAAATAGAAAAAGTTGTATTAGATAGAGAAATATTTCCTTCTTTTAGCATGTTAAAACGATATAACATTTAACATGGTAGAGAGTCTGTTAATAGGTCTGCTAAATGAGGAATTACGTCATGGTACAGACCAGCTGAGCTCCACATCATTTTGTCAGTTGACGTTTTGATAGGTTAGTTCCTCTTAGTCCGGTTTGTTTTGTGTTGTTCTGGATGTTTTTAAACTTTAATGAAGTAAAAGATAAAAAGTAAATAAGGCATGGAAAAAAAAAATATTGCAATGAAAAGAAAAAAAATAGCAGAGGAAACAAGGGAGGTGGAGGAAAGATGATACGATGAAGCAGTTGGAAATTTTACTACCTCGTAAAGATTACAGGGTTACAAAACAAGTTGTCCAGAAAATCCGCTAGGAGCTCCTCTGCATTTGACATTTAACATGGACTTTAAATTAGGCTGTTCACAATGCTATACTTTTAGCATTTAGCATGTTGAAACATTTTACATATAACACATCATATGTGTTATGAAGGTGTATAAATTATATAAACATTTAACACATCATATGTGTTATAAAGATGTATAAATTATATTAACATTTAACTCATCATATGTGTTATAAAGGTGTATAAATTATATAAACATTTAACTCATCATATATGTTATAAAGATGTATAAATTATATAAATATTTAACTCATCATATGTGTTATAAAGATGTATAAATTATATAAATATTTAACTCATCATAGGTGTTGTATAGGGCCTCTACACGTTTGCTAAACTATGGTCACTATGATTCAGCATAAGAAAATTCATTTCCATATTCACTGTCCCGAAAAAAAGTGTGAAGTATGTTACAATTAATATAAAATTCTTGGAATTTTGGCAAATTTTTGTTATGAAGGTTATATTAAATTAACAAATGTTATATTATGAAAATTGTGTATTAAAAATGTTTCATGGCATTGACCAAAAGTAGAAAATGAAATAACCAATATTTGTTAGCTAGAAACATCAAAGTGTGTTTATACTTCACTAGAACACGTTAATTAATGAACTAACTTGTTAGGATTTGAATAATTTAAGCATAAATCAGAGGAGAGGAAATTAAACAAAAACATAACGAGGTATTGTCAGCTGTTTCTACATCGTTTCTCCTGACCTATATAATAAAAACTATTGACCCACTCAACAGACAACCACTATCACGTCTCGGCTCTATTATTTATACCTTCAAGTTATATGTTATAATTAATTTGTTAAAAATAAATTAATTCAAGACTCAAGGAAAATATTAAAATTAATGAATATTTGTAATATTTATTTATATTATAATTCATCAATGATGAATATATAAATATTCATTAATTTATATATTAGTAAAAGAAGCCAAGGGGGGAAGATAGTCATTTCACATCAATTCTTGATTGCTTAAATGAAAACTATGTATAATTCACTAGTCAAGTTTGATATCTCTGTCAAGTATAGGTATGGAGAATACAAAATGGAGGCTGTTTCAGAACGTTGAAAAAATTAATTTTTCATTCGGGGCTCCATATCGTTAAAACTACCTACCATACTAGATAATCTTATGGAACATTATTTTAAGTAGAATAGATTTACTAAAATATGAGCCTTAACAGAGCGGTTTGTGTTCAGTAGTTTCCGAGATACAGTTATTTTAAAAGCAACATTATATAAAAAATGTTCTGCAAAATTAGTAGTCAGTGAATTTATCGTGGGAAATCTATATCTCAGGAACCATGAGGCGTACAGATGTCTATTAGCACTTAAATTAAAGCTAGTTTAATGGACTATAAAGTAGTTTATGACGTTTACCTTCCTAAGAGGAGTAGTTTTTATTGCATTTGCCAAAATATATCATCAAGATGAAGATTTCTAGTTTTTCGGACAGATTAGGTGACTGTATTTATGGAATAGGTAGTCGAGATATTCTATCCTTTGGATACTCATCATTTATTAACTTAAATGAAAACAGCATCTTTTATTAATGCTGTAGAAGAAGCATTCATTTAAAATTAATTGGAATAAAATGTCAAACTTTGCTTGTAACAGCTTTATTTCAAAAACTGATTTTGGACACAAATTTAGAGGGAATTTGAGATTGGTGTAAAAATGGTCTGTTATTAATTTAATCATTAGCGCTTCTTTATAGGACAAAGTAATTTCTGAGACACATCTAGGAAATTTTGTTCTCACACGGAAAATTAGAAATTCTTGGTAAAATTAAGAAAATAATGCACGTAAATAATGGGATAAATAAAAAATCTTTAATTAAAGTGAAAGTACTTTCCTTTCCAATGTATTATGTATCAAAGTTAAAAAAAAAAAATATTCCAAGAAATAATGTACTTTTTTAGCGCACTAAGTCGCCTAATTTCTATAAACAGCCTATTTATAATTTTTTTATCAGCTAAAAAAATATCAGGTAAAAGTATAAGATATAAAAGAATATCAGTATCACTTGTATCACGATGCATGATATCTCAGCATCTAC
>NW_027110524.1:0-47897 GCF_000696795.3 Halyomorpha halys
CCGCCATGTGTGACGTCATCAAAATGCTGGCTTCTGATTGGCTGCTCAAATCACTGCACCAGCTCCCCCATATTCTCACTACTGTCCAAGGTCACGTGGTTAAGGCTGGTTCGAGGCTAGGGTCCAAAGTCCAAAAAGGCTCATTTCCTGCGCCAGAATCGGCTTATTATCCCTACTTAGAGCGTAGCAAAATTAATTTATGTCAGTACAATAGTGTCTCTGATAACCCTTTAAGGTAGAGGCAGAGAAACAAGAATAACACAAAATAACATGTAGAAATCAAGAGCTTTACAACAATCAAAAATGAGTATGAAAACATCTAAGAGAGTTATGAAATCCTCTTCACGACTCCAGGTAAACTGATTAACTCAATCCTACTCTCCCCTTTCGAAACACGCTGACAGAGTTTTTTTCCTAATTAGTTCGTTATCACCCTGTTGAGTAGAAGTTGGACAGGCTCCCCTCGTTAAGGGTATCAGTGACAATATCAAATCTGCTACCATATTAAATAGCGCTTTGTTCATCATGCTTCTTACTTTGGTACGTTATTGAATATGTTTGAATACCACCTGAAAAAATATTTATTTACATAAAATGAAATTATAAAGGTGAAACTTGATAATTAGATGGATTAAAATTCTTTGAAACTAAACAAATTGAATTTATTCATACATCGAATTTAAATTTTTAAAAATAATGGGACATATAATATTATTTATATATCTAACATTTATTGATGTGCATGATTTTTTTCAAAGACACTGCACGTAGTCAGATGATATTAGTTATACTTCTTTATTACTTTATTTCTTTACAACATTATTATGTCCATTGATAACATTAGATTCGACAGTAGAGTAGCACTATAGGCTTATTTCCACGTGACAGGTGGCTGTCGTCCAAGTAATATCACAAGGGAAAGAAAGTATGACAGTGCTTGTAGATACGCCAGTAGTAAACCAAACCTTGCTTATAGGTCAACCTGGTAAATAAATAGTTAAGTGTGATGATAAAATACAACAAAATAATAATTTCACTACATTTAATAACAAATAGAAATCATTATGTGAAGTTATAATGTACAACAGATCACGTGGCTGTTGTCGCGCAAGCACAGATAGTTAGTTAGTAGAATTACCAGATTCTAATTTTCCAATTTTATGATATTATTTTATTATATATAAAATAATTTAAAAAATGCCTAATGGCTGAGAATACTGGATATTGGTCTCTATACTTTCAAGCTAATTTTTAGTCTGCCAAAGATCTTGATTCCACTTCTTAGAGATATTTTGCTTGCCCTCAGGTGCCGATGGCTGTTGGACTCTTCAGGTCTACCAGAGGCCGACGTGGAAATAGTGATCTACCTCACCCAGCTCTTTGTAACCTCGGGTCTGACTTTTACCGAGTATGCCTTCTACGACCCGCTGGACTCCAGCCTTCAGAGGAACCCTTCACTGCTCCTTTCCATCACCGAACAGAATTCCGTCATCACCCGCTGGCTGTCCACTAGGTCAAGGTTCTTACTTGTGGAACTGGAACTGGACCGTCTGGAAGGGAACCACCTCCGTGCTCTGGACAACCTCCTCGATGTATATGGCTTTAACATAACCTACCAGATGGTTACCGGACCAGTCAGTAACACCAGCTGCTCAGTTATGGATTGTTCCTTCGCTGGTAACTGCTACGTCAGTTCCGATTACAGGTAGGTCATACATTGTCCTGCTAAGTAATAACAATTCTATTCTTAATTACTTTCCTAATATTTTTATTTATACCACTACATGCAGAATATAACATTGGAAAATAAAGTAATAGAATATTACTTTAATATTAATTACTATAATATGCTATAATTTATAGCAGAAAATAATTCAATAATTTAAAGAACTATTATTTTTTTATCCTTTCCTCTCACTATCTTTCTTCTTTTGTCACGTTTCGGGGGTCACTGTCAAGTTTTAATTTTCTTTTATTGCAGGCTATTAATCCCAAGTCTATTCATTAACATTTATTTATTTTCACTTATTTAATTCACTTTGGGAATGCTACAAAAAATTAATTTGGTATTCTTATTACTCTTGATATACTTGAGACTCATAAATCAATTAATCATATGTCAAGAGTCCACTTGATAATATCTTGAGGGCCGAAACATTTGAGAAGAATAAAGACAGTAATAGGTACGAAAGAAGTTAAATTAGCATTTTAATTTAAGTACGTACTTCAAACAAACAAATGATACATAATATAATTATAATCTAATAACTCAGTAACTATATTAAACACAATAAAAATATAAATGTAATTAACATAAAAGGAATTCTTCATTCAACATCAGTGGATGAAAAAACAAAAGTAAATCTTACTTAATTTACTTATATGAATAAATAAAATAACATAAGATAATATGCACGTCATATATAACATAGATTGGGGATAAATATATGCACACTTGTGCTCACAGATAATGAAACAAATACTTACAATCTTTTATTTCTTCTTTCTATTAAACATTTGAGGTAGAACCAAATACTATTACTTGCAGAGCGTATGCTTGGATCGTGAAGGGATATTAGAAAGGGAGGTATTAAAAATATGTTAAGAAAAAATCGTGACTGATATTAGGATAGATGGAATTGCAGAGGATAGTGAAAGGTGGAATAAAAAACATTCGAATGATTTAGTTCCGTGGGAAGAGGAACAAAGGCATGAAAGACGGGACCTGATTACCTAAACGGACTGAGGATTTTTAATGTAGGATGCTGTTGATGAATGAAGTTTGGTGTTAATTGCTGCAACGGTGTAGGTAGGATCAGAGGAAATATTGTCCGATATGGGTGATTTGAAGAGCAATTCTTTGTAAGGGCTGGGAAAATGAGAACGCTTCACGGTGCCAAAAACAAATGTTTATAAGCAATATATTGGAGTTCTATCAATGGGTAGATTCTCCACATGTTTGTATCATGCACTATCTCACCTACAGCAAATTTACTTGTTGTATATATGTTATACAGTTGTAAATAACAATAAATAAATGATTAAAAAAAAAGCAATATATAATTTATTTCAGTTTGTCCTGTATAATCAAGAATCCATCGTAAACCGCCCAAAATTGGGGGGGGGGATAAGCGAGGATATAAGGAGCTTCTGTGTAGGTGTGGAAGAGGATGGCGAGGATAATGTTATAATTTATATTCTTATTGCTATTGAGCAACGTGAAAGTATGGCGATTTAGGGTTTCCAGGACAGGAATAACTCCAAAGTTTTTGAAAGTGGAGCTAAACCTAACGAGGTGGACATTTAGGATTACAATAGAGAAGATGGAGTAGGATCAGACAATGGTCTGAGTTTTCATAACATTTAGTCTCAATTTATTTATTTTATCACAGGTACAGATCCAGTATAATATACAGTCATATTAAAAACAAATTACAAACCATGTCATATCCATAACATAAAACTATTTATGAATTAGAGCCAATTGAATAAATTTTAATTTATTTATTTCAAGTAATTTACAACTGTACAAAATAATACAATAAGTAAATATGTTGTATGTTTCATATACACTTGAAAATCTTGGGAAGGAACCAACCATTGGTGGTACTTCAAACATTAATTGAAATTAGAAGGTCCCGTGGCCATCTTCTTTTGAGACGCCTCGGAGGATTATCAGGGATTGTTAAGGATGAATGATTAAGAATTAACAGGTTAGGATAGTTAAGAAGTTTGGAATGAAAAGACGCATATCTGTTTTGGGCCAAATCTGCAACGAATGGGATGTTAAGGTCTTTGTGAATGAGTTTATTTGTAACGTAATGAGCATCAAGGATTTTACCTAGGTTTTCGGATTGTAACGATTGGATGCCGGAAGAAGTTGATGGTTTGGTGGAGCCCCAGAGCTCAATTCCATATGTCCAAATTGGTCTGATTATCGTAGTGTATACTAATTTTTTGCAGTGAATGGGAAGTTTAGAGCGTTTGTTAAGTAAGTGTTTTAACAATCGGAATCTACGAGCAGTTACTTGTCGTTTCAGTCTTGTGTGTGGATTCCACGTAAGTCTCTTGTCAAGATGGAGTCCTAAGTATCGAATCTGTTCAACAAGCGACTTAAAGTTAATATGCAATTATTATTATTAGGTAAATCCGGCAATAACTTTTGAATTTTTTTATGTGAATTTAGTAAATTTAGATAGCTACTTATTAGTGGGTAAATTTGAACTAGTGTTAGCAATAATTATTTGTTTAGTTTTCTCAATTATCTTTTTGATACATATTATTAGGGATAGGATTTTTATGTTTTACATATTTTTACCTGACCATGATATATTCGATTCCTAACTAACTAAAGATGTTTCAAGACATTTCTGGCCAAAATAAGCCATTTTTATTTCACATATTTTTAAATATTTGGCCTTTTTTACATATTTTGTTGTAAATCACATATTTTCAGAAATATTTGTTATTTGTTACATATTTTGTTATAAATACATATTTTTTTAAATATTTGATAATTTATTAGCACATATTTATGTACATATTTCAGATTTTTTAGCACATAAAAATCCAATCCCTACTTATTATAAAAATTGGTTCGATTAAAACGGAACTGAAGAAAGTGATGTTGGTGAACTTGGAGATTGATAATTGAAGATAAAGGAGTGGATAATGCATTATGAATTTAAATTAACAATCAACACTGAAAGAAGACAAAGATTCTCAGACCCATAAGAAAAGAATAACAGATGAACTGGAAGAAAATTTTAATTACATTAAAAAGGAACCGGAGAAAAAAAAAGGAGCTAAATTAGTAAAAGAAACTCATTATAGAGAATAATATCCATTATTATCATATTTCTTTTCCATATAATAATTTCTTGATAAATTTCTTTTCTTTCTTTATTAATAAATTTCGTAAATTTCTTAAATAATAAAAACTACTGAGCTATAAATATTTAGTATGTATTTCATAAATGAATGAAAAAAACTATTTAGAACGATTTTTCTTTCTTTCACTTCTAAAGTTTGTTATTGTTGGGAAATTGATATTTAGTGACGTTAGCTAGGGTAATTTAAGAAATAATTCTTATTTAATTATTCAACTAAAATTTAAATTATATTTATTTTTTTATGATATTTTAAAAATAATTTTTACTAGAATACTAGTTTTACCAGAATTATAGTTTCATAACCTAGCATATATATAATATGAAATTTTTCTTGGCTGTAAATAATATGAATTTTTGTACATATTGAGAATTAGTCTAAAATAGACATAATGGTCTACTAATTAATTAATTAAGATAACACATTAAAGATTTACAGGAGAGGCTTTGAGAGAATATCTCTTGTTAAAAAGCTGCTATTTTTCCCTAATTGTCAGAATAATCATTGTTCAAATTTCCAGCAGTATTCATCAAAATAACATAATTAAATTATTTTCCAAAATAAGTTATTTTTTTGTTTATTTCCTGCTAACTCTACAAAACAAATCTTAAAGAATATGATTTTTTTCTTTAAAAAAAATTCACTGAATCACTTAAAAGTAATCACACATTCATTTATTGTAAAAATAAAATTCAGAAACGAAGTGGATTATAAATGATTAGCCTAAACAGCTTTAAGCGAGGAGTAATTTACGATCTTCATTAAAATTCAAAGGGTATAAATTATTTTAAGACATTGTAATTCCGGTACAAACTTAAGTCTTCGGGGCTGGAATTAAAACCCTCTAAGTTTATAACGTGTTTATGGGTTAAAAGTCTTGTTAATATCTTGTTTTATGTTATCATAGCATTTTTGTAACGCTTTGAGGATTAACGGGATAGATAGATTTTTTTATTTTAGTAAAGGAATATTTTAACTCGCATTTTAGTTGTCAATATAATTATTTTTACGAACCTCTCAGTAACAAATGGTTTTATAATATAATACAATATTTCTCTCACGAGTCATTATTATTATAATATACACACCACTGATATGTTTAATTAAATTATTACACAAGACACATTTTTTAGCGTTTTTCACCAAAAAAAAAAAATGAAGGACCTATATTCTATAGCAATTCAATGGATTATATGTATTTCACTTTTTTATTTTTCCTGATAGAGTCTATTATGAAAATATTCATTGTTCGTTTTCAAAGTTTAGCTTCAATTAAAATTAACAGATAACTATAATATCTTGCTTATAATCCAATGGAATTGAAATAAATATCATTAATGTATATAATGAATTAATTAATTTAGTTGTTTACAAAATATCTAATAGACGTGATTAATTTATTGATCTAATATCAGATTTGTGTCAAAACTTAATATAAGGGCTTGATTTTAGCTTTTTAGCTTTATGAAAATTTAACTATCTTTTATTTTCTAGCTAAAAGTGAATTTTTTTTTTTTAGGAACATAGAGAAATAATTCTTAGATTATACAATTTGATTGTCATATTTGATTATCCTGGTTGGTCACCTTTAAGTCAATTGTTACGAAAAAGAACAGTTGCTTTGAAAAACTAGTAATCCAGATAGAGTTCCTAATCAAGCTAGTGGCACTACAGTTTAACTAAATTAAGAAAAGTTTAATATTACAAATAGAAGAAACGTTTATTTTGTTATGTGCAGTTTTTAGGTTTCTATCGCATTTGATAATATATTAATTAAATTACAAATAAAAAATACTATTTGTAAGTAAATATCTCAATATAAATTTCAATCTAAACCGAATAAAAAGGTTAAAAGTAAATGGGAATAAGTGACAATGTAGCTAATAAGATTTTCTTTAGCTACCCACCTTTGCCTGAACTAAGTTATGCTCTTGTATTAACAAAGTTGTGAAATTATCGATAGTGAACAAATAATTATACAACGTTGTTAGTTCAGGAATAGATAGGTAGTAAAAAAAATCTCACTATCAGAATTGTCACTTGTACATCATTTATTCTAATTACCTCAAATATAACATAAAATAATTTTTCTTTTGAAATTATTATATTATTTACATGATCTACTTTTAATTATTTATATGAATAATAAGATACAATAAATATCATAATGAATATTATAATAGCCCATACTTGTACAAATACAATATATACCAACATGTCCCTCTTAGCATGATTTTATTATAGCCAAAATATATGGCGAAATGCTGGTGCTTAATAAATAGTTGTGTTATATTTTTAATGACATTTTATACAAACTATCATCTTTCTTTAATTACAAATTTTCAACTAATAATCTTCCAAAAAATATCATAGATAACTGCTTAATGTTATGTAAATAGTTTTGTTATGATGAATATGGAAATTTATGAATACACGAAAAACTGTACCATGATTTTTATAATCAACTCTACGAATTAAAAAGAAGTAAAGGAATTTACTTATTAATATAGCTTGAATTATGTCATTGGCAGTATAAGGACTCCCGTTCGGGAATTCAAACCTATTCATACAAACATAATTGAAGGAATAAATAAATCGAGAATTTTCCCTACTTGATGCCGGCAGTGAGGTAGAAAAGTGGAGTCGAGTGGGCAAAAACTCCGAGTGTAGTTCTAACAAAGGACTACAAACAAGGCCTCCCTCTGGTTTGTTATCGGGCAAATACTACAAAGCGTGTGTGTAAACCTATATCTGACTCATTTGTTTTAACATTAATTAAAAAACTGAAAAATGTCCTTAATTAAAAAAAACGTGCCTTTTTATTATTTTTCTTTAATAATCGTCAACTTTTAAAACCATTTAAGGTTGGAGATTTTATTATCCATAGAGCACTCCTTTATTATAGAAATATTACTTCCGGTGCTTTTTTGAGCGTTGCCAGTGTTATCTCTCATTAGAAAATCAACCGAAAATCGTATATTACTAAAAAAAAATGTAAAAGGTACGTCGATATGAAGATTTTTTAACAAACATCAATGATTCCATGAGGAATGAAAAGTTTTAAGAATCAAGTATTTCGAGAAGCTAGTTGTGTTTTGATTAGATGTAAAATTAAAAAGTTATATGAATGTAATAATCGATATTTTAATGGCTTTAAAAATCATTTGAATAATAATTAATTTTTTCAGTGACATTAAATACTTTAAATATGTTTTTCACATACCACTTACTTCAAAGAAAATATTGATGATTATATTAAATTGGCTTAACAGATTTTATAGGTTAATAGGTTTTTTTTGTTCTTTATGTCTTTAATATAAACGGAGAGAATAATTATACTTTGAATAAAAATTCCTTCTATTTCTTTTAAAGCCATTTTTCACAATAAAAAATGGAGTAGTAATGAGTGCACCTGATAGCACTATTATTACACACTCTGTATATTTTTAGGATTTAACTTTGGAAAGTTAAATAATAAATCTATGGATAGCACACAGACAACCATTCTTCTATTTGCTTACATTCTATAAAGCGAACTTTTCCCTAGCACAGCTATGATGTATAAAAAGCAGCACCGCCGAAAAAATGAAAATGATCCGAAATTAACTATGGTCAAAGTAAAACACTCTCCCTGTATACAAAACCTACGTTTTACAAAAAACTTTTTTTTTTTGTACTTTGCCTTACCCTACCATAGAATTTTATAGTATGGAAAAGTATTCCGATCGTATAGAATATGGAATTCGAGCTTCGAATTTTTTCAAGTTATAAATATTTGAAACGGGTATATGCCTCGCCTCGGATGTGCTAGCAATTTTTTTCGATAAAATCGACCGAAAAGTGCCCCTTTATTGAATCGAATTTTCATATGATTCTCTCATATGAACTATTATTTATTTTGAATTGTTTTGAATAATCAAATTAAATAAATTAATAAAAACCTTAATTTTTTTTAAATAGTTGAGTAAGTAGGTCAGAGAAATTTCACAATAGCTAGTTTTATTTATAGAGGGGGTCTCTAAGAACTTCCCGTTAAATGGAAACAGTAACTACAGTGGAGGCTGATTTTGTTATTGTAGTTATAAAAGTGCTGTGCCTTGTGAATCTCGAGTAAGGTCTAACAATCTTTCCCTGGGGAACTCCGAAGCCAGAACTGAGAGTAATGCTTAAGCTGCAAAGTTCTCATGTCCCTAGGGTTAGGTCCCTGATAGTTAAGTGGGACAATTTAGAAGTATTTATTGCTAGAATACCAATAGCTAAATAAAGGGCATATTAAAGTCTGAAAACTTCTTAGGAATGGTGAATTACTAAATCATGTAGTTAAAATATATTTTTAAAAAATGGAAAGGGTATTTATGGCAGAGTAGTTATCTGAAAACAGAGTGAATCTAAGGTCTTTGATCCATGCTATCACCGTATATAGAATAATTTTTTACTGCTCTAAAATTTAATCAAAACTCCATAACTCCCTATGCTAGATTAAATAAATGTTTATGACCAACTCTGTCCACTAAAGTCCGTAACTATATATATGTAATATAAATAGAGCAGTTCAATTTTTTTCAGACACAATTAGAATCAATTATTAGTTTTTTACTCATATAACTTCTATTTCATGACTCCTAATTTGTTATCATAGTTTTTTCCATACTTCAGGTGACGGAAATTTTTTTTAGACAAGAATTCTTGAACGAAATTAAGAAAAAATATATACTTTCGGTATTTTGATAAAACGATCAATAGGTTGGAATTAAAAGGCTTAAAATATCAATAAACTTAATATAACTATCAACTTAGACTAGCTTTATCTTTAACTATGTATATATATATATATATATTTTGTCTACTGTATATATTCCATTTGTTTGTAAATAAAGATATTGAGGAGATTTTTAGATTTTTTTTGCTTCTAAGCTTATGGATGCGTGGGATGAAGTTATGATGAAAATGGTCGGTAGAAAAAAAAAAAAAAAAATGAGCTTACATTTTTTTTTCTAAGAGGTTAGAATAAGTATATACCTATTATCTTAGATTATTTCTTTGAACTTAGATTTACAAGAAGAGGTTTACAGTACATAAGGTTAAAAAATATGAGGTACACAATTTATGAAACTAAATTAACCCGATGTGCAAACTAAAGAATCAACTAATAACTAAAAACCTAAACTAAACTGAATTTGTTAAATCCCATAAATGTCAACATTTTAAATTAATTAAATATTTACTACCAATACTTCTAACCTAATAATATTTTATCAAAAACATATGAGTCCTTCACAATTGTATTATTTAAAAACGACAAATAGATTGGAATATAAAGAATTAAGAGTATCAATATAATTTTAACTCTGATACATGCTCTGAGCTTAGATTTACTGAAAGAGAGGTTTATAAAAAATTAATAATAATTTTTAAAAAATAAGTGAATAATTTATGAAACTAAATTAAACCAACCTTTTAACTAAAAGATCAAAAGTAACTAAATTCCTGAAATCCCCTATGATTTACTCATGTTAACATTTCAAATTGATTTAATACCTACTGCCAATACACCTTACATAAAAATAATTTATTAAAACTATACGGATCCTTCAAGACACAAATTAAGTGTCATTAGAGGTACTTAGATCAGTAGCTTTTACCTATTCGCAATCCTGTATGCCCTTTATTCTGTCCTGGAGTGCACTACTTCTTTACACAAGTGGCTTGTCGATACTCCTTACAGGGCACAGAGGACCCCTTTGGGGGAATTCCTTGGAGTTAATGGGTATTGAACCAGCCTAGTCGCTTACCCTGACCTGAGTCACTTGAAAAATTGGACAAAAAAGACTATCATAACATTAATATTTCATCATTTAAACTATCTAACAGTCATTTAACTAATAAGATATTGTATTTATTTTTAAATATACTGAGTACTTTACTCTCAGTTCAACCACTAGAGAAAAAAATGAAATAAAATGTTGCATAATTAAACTAGTTTTATTATTTAAAGACTTTTCTTTTAGTTATTTGTAAATGTATCAAAATACCAAGCCCGATTCTGGGATTTCGGAAGTGGGGCGGGCTGGTAAGGATTCTTTTCTATTATTACTGGTTTTATAATCACATTGAGATTGAGGTATGACGTACATCGACCAATGCTCACAAGAAGTGAAAGTTTTAAAGGTAAAATAATTAGGGCTACCAAGATGGGTGGGACAGGCGGGTTTCACACCGATATCATGTTTTAGCCACTTTTTCTATGTCACACTCTTTAGCTTATTTTTTTTTTTGTTTTCTCCTGACTCTACTCATTATTCGTAAATACTTTAAATATAAGCTATGACAGGGTGTAGTTCTGGGATGTCATATTCAATCGTATGACTTTGATGCCCTCTACCTTCCTCTAAAAAATAACATTATTTTTTCTATTTTATGTTCTTATATTTCTGTTCTGAGGGATAGAGTGGGCTCAGGGATCCGCAGGTCGGTTGTGTAAATATTGTATATTAGAGTGTAAATGTGACTAGAGGCTATATTATTTTATCATTATGTTATTTTATTTATTTATTTTTCGTACAGTTACGTTTGATTATGTTCATTTTGTTTATTCTTCTATTTGTGTATATTTTAAGAGTTTTTTTTTATTCATTAATTTAATTTATTTTACTATGTATGAGATCATTCATCACTATTACCTATTGCCCACAACTGTGTGGCAGATTGTAATATCTATGAATGAATAAAAAGTAGTATTAAAAGAAAAAAAAAATTTCTGTTCTAATGTATTCGATGCCAAAGACACGAACTACATTAATGGATGTGGGGTGCCCTGAACAGTTATATTTGAACATCAAATCATGATGGGGATGAATATGAGAGGTCTTTATTTATTTATTTTTAATAGTTAATGGTTCTTAAAAAATCGACATTTAAGGCTTAAATTGAAGAAAGAATTTTCTGGAATTGATATTTTTTAAATAAGAAAACTTTTATTTTTATGTTGCTATAAAAAAATTCATATCTGAGCATAATACATCAGTTTTACAAATAATAATGAAGAATGAGATTGGTCGGTCTCACTGTGGTGCGGTCTCTATTTTTCCTTTTATTACCTTCATTTATTCATCAAAGTCTTGAATTTAATTATTGTTTATTACTTCTAACAATGGGAACTGGTTATCTATCAAATAAACAAAATCAAAGATATTTTAAAGAAAGACTATTACATTATTTCAATGAGGATAAAACCTAATTAATATTTATCATCACTTGATTGTATATAAATGCACCGAGTTTAATTAAAATCGTTAGAGTAATTTTTGAGAGGTACATCTCGTTAGTCGATTTAAAAATTCGACATTTCGTTTTTGAACTAGGCTGTACACACAGAGGTATAGACCATTATGTGTGACTTGATAATTTTTACTCAGGGAACCTCATACGAGTATATTCTAATAAAACCTCGAATTTAAATGCTTCCCCTTACAACATTCCATTCGTAGGTAAGTGAAAGTAAAAGTCAAATCATATTTTAATTTATTTATTTATGTTATGATTTTATGACTTCTACTAATCATAAAGTCATATAAAATTAGCGGTATAAAAATGTTGATGCAAAACTATTACGTCTCTATTTCAATAAAAAAAATCCTTCAATATTTCCGATTAATGTTCATTTAATCGTGATTGCATATAATAATCTATAATGCAATTATTTTAATAAGTAATATTCAGACTTGATCGAAAAGAAAACAATATATTATTATGTATTCAAAAAAACTACTACTGAAAATTCCCTTTTTGTCGAAAAGGTTGCATACTCGATGTTTTTTCAAAAGCTCAAAGTATATTAGAATATCTCCACTCCCGTATCTCTCCTTCCTATATCCACACTCCTCGTGAATATACAAAGAACAAATTTCCATAAATGCATACGCCTTTCAAACAAAAAAATATATATATACAAAAGTAAACAAATGTGGACATGAATAAAATATACGCCAAGGGGCAGTAGGAAACGGTTCACTATCCAATATCCGACATTTCCTTTATTTTGGCAATTCCCATTTGTTTCTCTCAACCAACTCAAAACAATGATGTTCTCTTTGATCTATTTCGGGAAATGTATTTTATGTTTTTATTGTTTAAAATCGGAATGAGTTGATTTTACTTGAAACAAACAAAACATAGTCCTGAAAAATTATTTCACATTCAATTATTTTTCATAAATAGCTAATTTATTAATTTAATTATTACTAATTAAGTTATATAAAGATTAGTAAGACTGATTTTTTTTACAAATAATATAACCTGTCATATTGTTAGTTTTAATTTAATTCAAAAACATTGCCACACATAGGGTCTAAAATCCAAAATTCTGGTGTATACAATTCTTATGTCTTTTGAGATGCCTAATCTAAGATATTTACTAAAAAAAATCCATAAATTTCTTTCAAAAGATAAATAAGATAACTGATTACAGTTATTTTCTAAATTTGCAGGATAATTAGAATTTAATGGCACTAAACTTGTTCTGTTGCTATGTATAATTAGTAAGGAAACATCAAAGAAACAATGATGGATAATACAATTTTAAAAATAAATTGTTTATTCAGTAAATTGCACACACGCCCAAAGTTTATCGTTCAATAAACTAATTGAACTTGCTCGAGAAGACAAATTTGAAACTTTTCAATAATTTCCGGAGAACATTTGTTCAGAATAGTTTGTTTTTTTTTGTGTAGAAGAAATTCACGAAATCAAGTTAAATAATTCCAACTGGGGAATTATAAGTCATTTTTATATAGCAAAAAATTGAAAATTTCAAATTGGAACGAGCAATGAAGTTTTAATTAAAGTCGGAACTTTTCTTTACGTTATATTTTATAACGCTTACCTTGGGGTAAGGTATCCATAATTATGTAAGTATTAAGAGGTCAGTGACATCAATAGTATGTAAAATTAAATTTGAAGGATTAAGGAATAATAAATTTAATATAAAGAAAATGTTAAAATGATGAATTAAACCTTTAATCTCTTATTATTTAGCCTTGATTTTTAGATTTGAAATTTTGGCCAGGTTTTTTAATCATTGTTTCACAATAGACTGGGAGTTCAAACCATGAAGGGGTCAAAGGTGCAGTACTGTGTAAGGAACTAGACGTTTCTAGACCAACGATTGTGCAAGGTGATTTGGTCAGAATCACGCTCGACTGCCAGATTTTTGCCCAACTAATCTTTATGAGGCTGGGTAGACCCCGGAGGGGAACCGAATCCACAGTATTGACTCACGGCCACTAAGAAACAGATAATAATTATCTCCCACAGGTGGATTAGAATCCTTGGATTTAGTAGAACAAAGCTTTACCAATGAGCTACCCACTCGCTCTGGTTATTAGGTGATAAAATATTAAAATCTTCCAGATTCTTGTACAATAAATATTAATGATTAAATTGAGTACAGTCATATTAAAATCATTATATAAGTAAAAAATAAAATGAATAGGAAATAGAAACATAGAATCAACGTACGTAGATATATAGAAAAAAGTAGTACAAGTAAAACTTCAAAATAAACATTTTTTTTTTTTCATTTTTACAAGTTTACTTCTTTCATTGGCCGACCTAAAATCAATTAACACCATGGAAATTGCCTGCTTATATCCTTTCATCTTCTCAGTGATCTCCCTCAGTCTGAAGATTTGATCAATATAAGACCTTCTGGTCCGATAACAATCTTGGTCGTCATTCAGTTTCTCTTACACATGAGGAAGGAATTAGTTGTAAAGAATGTTAGAAAGAATATTAAGCGAAAGAATCTCTCGATATTTCCTGTAGATTCACATTTCTTGTACAGTACTATAAAAACATAAAATGTATTAAGGTGGATTAGAATCCTTGGATTTAGTAGAACAAAGCTTTACCAATGAGCTACCCACTCGCTCTGGTTATTAGGTGATAATCCAGATTCTTGGACAATAAATATTAATGATTAAATTGAGTACAGTCATATTAAAATCATTATATAAGTAAAAAATAAAATAAATAGGAAATAGAAACATAGAATCAACGTACGTAGATATATAGAAAAAAATAGTATAAGTAAAACTTCAAAATAAACATTTTTTTTTTCATTTTTACAAGTTTACTTCTTTCATTGGCCGACCTAAAATCAATTAACACCATCGAAATTGCCTGCTTATATCCTTTCATCTTCTCAGTGATCTCCCTCAGTCTGAAGATTTGATCAATATAAGACCTTCTGGTCCGATAACAATCTTGGTCGTCATTCAGTTTCTCTTACACATGAGGAAGGAATTAGTTGTAAAGAATGTTAGAAAGAATATTAAGCGAAAGAATCTCTCGATATTTCCTGTAGATTCACATTTCTTGTACAGTACTATAAAAATATAAAATGTATTAATTTGCACTACGACTTATTTCGTAATGTTGGTAAACATTTTAGCAGTGTATAATAGTACTTTAGTTTCTTTCATTACAAAATACAACTACTATCTATTCGTCGGTAATATTAATACTATTAATGATTTACGACAACGTTTATCCTCGTCTATAAATCGATTATCTGATGATTTTAATAATAAGCAAGTAGATTTATTAGTTGAGCATGTACAAAAGTGCTACCAAGCTATAGACGATATTAATTAGTAACCACTAAATAGAAGAAGGACCTCCTCAAAGGGTCCGGAACCAATTCTTCCCGGTGAATAAACAACAGCCTATTCACAAGTTATTTATGTGCTAATTGAGAGAGGAATTCATTTGAAGGGTTTAATTACCTACAAGGCAGAACAACTGAAGCAAATATGCTTCTTGCTACACTGGAGGGAATGGACGGTTTCGTACAATAGCCAGTGTGACACCTATATAGTTACAAAGAGATGAGGCGAATGTATTTAATAGGCAAATTCATATCCTATTTGTGGTCCTGTATTAAGTAACACACTTGAAATTGTCAGTAACGTTGCTAAACATATCCAATAAACTCCTTAAGCTTCATTACGTTTTAATTACGTAATAAATTACGTTCTCTCTGAGAAAGGGAGAATGAAATTATAATTAACAATAAATAAAAAATCAATTGCAAGTAAAATGAAACTTAATTTAAAAAAAGAAACTGATCTAAAAAAAATAAATAAAATTATTATTTTATTTAAATGTAAGGCATTAAAAATTACGGTTTGTCACATACATGTGTAGATTGGTATAAATATTAAGGTTTGTATAAGTTAGGACAACCTTTTTATTACAATTTGTTATCCTTTAATATTTATTTTTCATTTAATGTTCGGGGTCAATTTTATTACTTTCTCTTACCCATTTATATAATATATAGTAGGAAAAAGTCTGATTATGAAAAATTTAGAATTCATGTTTTCCAAGTAAATGCAAGTTTAGAGGTACCTTGGTCCAAATAAAAATTATCACAGAATGGTCTGTATTATGCATGTAAACAGCCTTCCTTAAAAATGAAAAGTCATATGAAACTGAATTTCATATTAAATTTCATCTGTGTCTGTAGAATGTGTGTATCTAAGAAATACTTTTTTTTTTTGCATTACTACAATTTTAGGATGAACAATAATACACCATTTATAAATAAACAATATATCTTGTAAGATATTTTTTTTACACTTAAAATACGAAAAAATCGTTAAATAAAAAAAAAATATGCTGTTTAATCTATACACATAAGAAAGTAACAAAAAAAAAAGACTGAATAATTTATTTTTGAGTGAAAATAACACAAATAAACTAGAAAGTAAATACAGTTGAATAAGTATTATCGATATTATATTTACGAATGATCACAATTAATGTAATAAAATATCAGTGTTTCAGATAAAGGGGTAGTAAAATAAAGACAATTCATTGCTTAATCAATGATAAAATGTTTCAAACAAGATGTTGCCAAAAGTCAGTCTTGGTGTTAGTAAATTTATTTTATCCCAGCTTCTATATTTTAAAAAAAAAAAATGTTCTTAATGAAGTTAGATAGCGTATATATTTTTTAGTAATTATCAGATAATGGAGTAAAAAAAATAACAATTAAAGTTAACCACGGATAATTTAAGTTTAAAAAAAGTTAATTCACCCAATATAACACCTACATTACCATCAACTCAATCTCTTAAATTTAGGAAGAAAAAAAATAGTGAATTATGATTATGTAAGGACGTATGCTAAAAATGTGGAATGTAGTTATTTTTATGTTTTTCGTCTTAAAAAGAACAAAATGTAGAATTGATGTTTTTAAGTATTCAAACAAATTTTTTTTAGTTTAGTTTTTGAGTTAATTTCATCTATATTTTATTCTTTTCAAAACAAATAACATGATTACTAATTTCCACACTTTAAGGTTTCATCCTTACTTTATTATAATTCACTATATTTTTCTTCCTAAATTTTAGAAATTTAGCAATGTTAATGGAGGTGTATCTTATTTGTATTACAAAAAAAAAAAAATGAAATTATCTGTTGTGGTTAACTTTAATTTACATTGTTTTACTCTATATCAGTAGTTTTTTTTTTATAGTGTCTCAATGATATTAAAATTGAGATTTGTATTTCTTACAATTACAACAATCTTGGTACTACAGGTTGTTATAAACTTTTTGACGATCCATTTGGATATATGTTAGGTATAGGTACGAAGAATGATTGTTCTACACATTACTAACTTATTTCAATCAAAGTGAAATGGTCGAAATTCATTGATTGATTTTGAAATAGAAAACTTCACTTGAAAGCTATGCTTCAGATGAAAGACAGAAATTAGTATTATTATTAATAATTTTTTTATGATAATTATTTAACACTGGGTAAAAGTGATTCATTTTGCTTATTTTGAGAAAGTAATTTTGTTCTTAAATATACTTAATGAAAAACTGTACATGTGTACGCCGAATCCAAAAACGATAAAAGATCTCCTATTATTTTAGGATCAGCCTAGGTGCTCTTGTTTTTCAGTACTCTCAAGAGATCCACGTAAAATTTGTTTTTTCCTTAATTGGAATACTCAACCAATATTCTACACCGGTTCTTAGATAAAATTGTTGATAGGATTTGATTTCCTGGTCTAATGTACACTATAACACCCCATTAAGCTAATTATAAGGAAAGGACTCTTCCAAGAAATACAGGAAAAGTTTCATTAAAAAAAAACAAAAAAAAAATTAAATTCTCATTAAAAATTTGGTCACAAAATATCCATACATTTTCCAACCTCGTAAGCTGATTATCAGAGGTGACTGAATCCTAGTCCAATTCACTGTAGGTTCAAAAAAGATGTTATAAAAAAAAAAAAATAAAATAAAACATGGATATTAATTTTAAATGATCCTATATGTTTTACACTGAATCAGAATAGAAGGCGGCGCACATCGCCAACCACCAATTTCTGAAAAAAATATAGAACAAAATTAAAACTTTTATTCAGTTTTCGAATTAAATTAAAAAAGAAATGTTTTATTATGTTGTTTATTTATATTATTATAGTATAACATTAAAGTATGAAAAAATTACCACGAAGAACATGAATTAAATTTAATTTGTCGTTAACCTACAACGGCGCTTGAATGAACTATAATAGGGAGACTTTTCATTTTTCCAAAACAATACCCTAAAAATCCATTTTAATCCCGGTTTGACTAAAGCATACCTGATAATTGTATAAAAGTTGATATCTAGCGCATATTCTAAGTATTTTAAGCGAAAACTATGAGTTAGAAGGGAGTTTTTTCGCAGTTTTCAGGGAGAACCGAAAAGAAGACTTATTAAAACACTCGATTTTACATTATCACTGAATATATTCCTTACGACCATAACAATACTCTTCAGAGCCGGGTATATAGTCATTCTATTGGGAGCTACTTCAGCATGGGAAGAGTGACTGACAACATATCCGTAGCATAAGAAGAGAAACAATGCGATGATGAAGCTTTTGGCCTGTCACTCAAGCATACGATAGGGTCTCTTACCAGGGTTTCCTGTTCAAACTGAAACCACAACTCCCTCAAACATCCTATCTCATTCTTCTGTCGTATCTGACATAATTTATCACGTCCATCAGTCTTATTATACCAAATGTTTCACAAGGGAAAATTATACAACCATTTCTATGGAACATATATTCTACACGTATTTTCAAAACATTTGTAACAACCTATACTGTCGAGATTGTATGAAATTCAAATCTCAATTTAAATATCATTGATGCTCCTTAATAACAGAATATTACTAATATAGAGTAAAACAATGCAAATTACAATTGGCAAATTTAGTAAATTACAATTGATAAGGTCAGTAAAATATAACTTATAAAGTTTGAAAGTTACAATTTTAAATTATGCATCCACTTATACATACTAGAATAACATATAAACTATATATAATCATATATATTAATACATTTAAAAAATAAAAACGTTTTGTTGTTGTTTCACGATCATCTTTTAACATTTCCTTTTTTTTTTATATTTTGCCAAAAAAAACGTGATTATGTAACAACATGAATCCTTTCGTGATCATGAAACCTTTTTCTTTTTTTAAAAAAGTATTAATATATATGATTATATATAGTCTAAATGTTATTCTAGTATGTATAAGTGGATGCATAATTTAAAATTGTAACTTACCAACTTTATAAATTATATTTTACTGACCTTATCAATTTTTTTTTAATTATTTATTTAATGTAATTTACAACTGTACAAAATAATACAATAGGTAAATATATGTTTCATATACACTTCAAAATCTTGGGAAGGAACCCATTGATGGTACTTCAAACATTAATTTAAATCAGAAGGTCCCGTGGCCATCTTCTTTTCAAACGCCTCGGAGGATTATCAGGGATTGTTAAGGATAAAAGATTAAGAAATAATGGGTTAGGATGGTTAAGGAGTTTGGAATGAAAAGATGCATATCTGTTTTGGGTCAAATCTGCAACGAATGGGATGTTAAGGTCTTTGTGAATGAGTTTATTTGTGACGTAATAAGGAGCATCAAGGATTTTACGTAGAATTTTGGATTGTAACGATTGGATGCGGGAAGAAGTTGATGGTTTGGTGGAGCCCCAAAGCTCAATTCCATATGTCCAAATTGGTCTGATTATTGTAGTGTATACTAATTTTTTGTAGTGAATGGGAAGTTTAGAGCGTTTGTCAAGTAAGTGTTGTAGCAATCGGAATCTACGAGCAGTTTCTTGTCGTTTCAGTCTTGTGTTTGGATTCCAAGTAAGTATCTTGTCTAGATGGAGTCCTAGGTATCGAATCTGTTCAACAGGCATTAGTGGTGTATTTAGAAAGGATACTGTAGGACAGGAGGGCAGAGGTTTACGACGGAGAGTAAAGGTGATCTGGTGGGATTTGCCAGGATTTATTTTGATTCTCCAGTTTTTACACCATTCTTCAATAGATGTTATGTGTGGCTGTAGTGTTTGTCATGCAATAGTTGGGTCGTTGTTTACAGGAAGTATACATGTGTCATCAGCGTATGTTGTTAGGACTGTGTTAGGGTGGGTTGGGATGTCAGCTGTATAAACCGTATAAAGAATGGGACCTAAGATACTACCTTGAGGAACACCGGCGGACTGAGAAACGAGAGATGAGTTGGCTAGGTTATGATTTACTTTAAAGGTTCTATCAGTGAGGTAGGAGCGGATTATAAGGAAATATGTTGGGGGTAAATTTAAAATTGTAACTTACAAACTTTATAGATTATATTTTACTGACCTTATCAATTATAATTTACTAAATTTGCCAATTGTAATTTGCATTGTTTTACTCTATATTAGTAATATCCTTTTATTATGGAGCATCAATGATATTTATGTCATTTGTGATATGAATATCAATGATATTTAAATTGAGATTTGAATTTCTTACAATTACTACAATCTCGACATTACAAACGTTTTGACAATACATGTAGAATATATGTTCCATAGAAATGGTGGTATAATTTTCCCTTGTGAAACATTTGGTATAATAAGACTGATAGACGTTATAAATTATGTCAGATACGACTGAAGAATGAGATAGGATGTTTGAGGGAGTTGTGGTTTCAGTTTGAACAGGAAACCCTGGTAAGAGACCCTATCGTATGCTTGAGTGACAGGCGAAAAGCTTCATCATTGCATTTTTTCTCTTCTTATGCTACGGATATGTTGTCAGTCACTCTTCCCATGCTGAAGTAGCTCCCAATAGAATGACTATATACCCAGCTATATGGAATAGTCTGTCGTAATTACCACTAATAAAAAAAATAATTTCGCGTACAGTTGGACTTCTTGCCCAATTCAAGTAATTAAAATGATCTTTGTGACAATTTTAATTTTAATTACGGCAATTTCTTAGGCGATTGCATATTTCATATTGTGCTTCTTTTTTTTTTTTAATTCTGATCACAAATTTTTACGATCTGTGTTATATGGGTACGCAGATCGTAAAAGTTTGTCTTGCCCGAACCAGATATCACTCCTTCCATTATAAACTCCCTAACCACTCAAACCACCCTAGTTTCTAACCTTGCATCCTCTTCCATTCCTGATAATCCTCCGAGCTGCCTGAAAAGAAGATAGACCAGCTAATGTAAAATGTCATTTAATGAATAGGGATGTAAACAAAAACAATCCGTTCATACTGAATTCCCGATAGGGGATTATTCAGTGTAATGGAAAATACGTTTTTTTATGAAATCAGACAAAAAAGGATATAATATTTATTTATCGGTGGACCTGCAATGCTACTAGAGTGTGATTTTTTTATTTATTTACTAGGAAACAATTTTTTTTTTCTTCTAAGCCCCATGTGTCTATAGGGTTTGATATATGGGGGCAGGTAATAATAATGAAATATCTTGTACTGAATTTCAAATGCATTGTGAGAGGGGAATGAGCAAGGAGCCAGGAAATAGGAAAATGGATTGTCTGCTGTCTGATGATTGGGCTCATCAGAATTACTAAGGAATAAATGAATTGAATAAACATTTAATCGTTGTTCTATTTGAAGAGGTATATTATATCATAAAGCACTAGTGATCATAAATAAAACGGCTTTTATTTCAAACAAATTCCTTCCGAAATCTGAATAATAAAACTAATTGATCCCAAAATCTAATTTTTTTTCTCTCCGTATGACTGAAGAACAAAACGAGACCAAAAAGAAATATAAATAAATCAACAAAAATCTAGGACGCTGTGTTAATTAAGAGATTGCTTCAGTTCTTTGATGTCCTACCAGTGGACGGGTTTGTCTCATTCAGGAAAAGAGTAAATGTCTACTTGTGACCCTGAAGGTACTTAGTTATTGCTTTAGCTAATTTTAATTAGTTTCTTATTTTGAAAACTATTTATGAAGTGTGTTTATTTTAAAAAAAGATTGTTGAAGTTGATTTTTGTTGATGCATTTTTAAAAATTAGTTTCATGTTTTTATAATCTATCCTTAAACATTACTTATGATTTTTGATTTGTGGTAGTACCATACTGTAACTTTTTTATATTCATTAATTCAGTGAGATAAATTATTATGAAGATATTTACGTATTTTCTATCTCCCTGACTAATCTCCTATCGGAAATTGAGTATGTATGGTTGTTGTGTACTTATCCTCGGTCATTCACAGCTCCTGAATATAATTATAACGTGGAGCAAGTACTTGGTTAGTGGAATTATCACCCCTATATTCTCTAACTAAGGTATGAAGAATGATTACTATTACTAACTTATTTCAATCAAAGTGGATTGGTCGACAGTCATGGTTTTGGAATAGAAAACTTCACTTGAAGCTATGCTTTAGATAACAGACAGAAATTAGTATTATTATTAATAATTTTTTAATGATAATTATTTAACACTGGGTATGAGTGATTCATTTTGCTTATTTTGAGAAAGTAATTTTTTTCTTAAATATACTTAAAACTGAACTAATGAAAAACTGTCCATGTGTACGCCGTATACAAAAACGATAAAAGATCTTTTATTTTAGGATCAAACTAGGTGACACCTCTCTCACGTCAGTGGTCTAATCTTTTTTTTCAGTACTCTCAGGAGATCCACGTAAAATTTGTTTATTCCTTAATTGGAATAATCTAATCAAAAATTCTAATCCTTGACCGACATATACAGTCGATGTAATACCAATACTCTACACCCGTCCTTATATAAAATTGTTAATAGTACCTGATTTCCTGGTATAATGTATACTGCAACACCCCATTATACTAATTATAAGGAAAGGAGACTTCCAAAAAATGACGGGAAAGGTTCAATAAAAAAAAAACATTGAAATCTCATTGAAAGTTTGATCACAAAAAAATGGCCCTTCTTTTCCTGCTACCATTGTTCTAAGTCCATACATTTTTCAAACTTGTAAACTGATTAGCAGAGGTAACTGTTGGTTCAAAAAGGAAATATAAAAAATATTTAAAAATATGGACTTTTTTATCAATGATTCTAGATGTTTTACGGTGAATTTATTTTTATTTACAACTGTATACAAATATATACAACAATTAAATTTGCTGTAGGTGACATATTGACATGATACAAATATGTGGAGAACCTACCCACTGATATAACTCCAATAACATTTCTAGAGAAGATCTCGAGGCCATCTTCTTTTCAGACTCCTAGAAGGATTATTAGGTAGTGAAGGAGAAACGAGTTGGTTTGGGTGGTTGGGAAGTTTATTATGGAAGGATTGGTATCTGGTTCTGGCCAAATTAGCAACATATGGAACATTGAGGTCCTGCAGGATGACTTAATTTGTGACAAAGTAAGGAGCATTAAGGATTTTACCAAGGATTTTGGACTGTAAGGATTGGATTCGGGAGGAGTTTAAGCTCAACTCCGTATGTCCCGATAGGCCTTATAATAGTCATATAGATCAGTCTTTTGTAATGGATTGGCAATTTAGACCGTTTGTCTAGTAAATATTGCAATAGTACGAATCGACGAGCAGTTTCTTGTCTTTTTAGTCTTGTATGAGGATTTCATTTCAGTCGTTTGACCAGATGTAGTCCTAAGTAACTGATCTGTTCGACAGGAATAAGACGGGTATTATTAAAGGATACTGTAGGACAAGAAGTCATGGGTTTACGACGGAGGGTACATGTGATTTGGTGGGATTTATTGGAATTAATTTTAATCCTTCAGTTTTGGCACCATTCTTCAAGGATGGTGATGTGGGATACAATGTAAGGATCATTCTTCACTGACAATAGACATGTTTCATCGGCATACATGATGAGGATAGTGTAAGGATGTGTTGGGATGTCAGCTGTGAAAACTCTATAAAGGATAGGACCAAGGATACTACCCTGAGGTACACCAGCAGACTGACGGAATATGCACGTAATAAATAATCTGTCGGAGAGATAAGAACGGATAATGAGGCAGTATGTAGGGGGTAGGAATTTACGGATCTTGTATAGCAGTCCTGGGTGCCAGACTCGATCAAAAGCCTGTTCTACATCAAGAAAGACTCCCGAGCAGTACATTCCGCGCTCCAATGAAGACGAGACAACATCAACCACACGATGGCATTGCTGGATAGTGGAGTGGTATGTTCGGAATCAGAACTGGTGATCTGGGATAATGAGGTTGGAATCAAGGACAGGGTACAGGCGTCTTAAGATGAGTTTCTCAAGGATTTTGCCCATGATAGGTAACAAAGCGATAGGATGGTAGGAGGATGGGTATTCAGGGGGCTTTTGAGGTTTGGTAATCATTTTGATTATGGATAATTTCCATGGGTCAGGAAAATAAGTGAATCTGAGTACAGCATTGTAGATGTAGGTGAGGAATAGAACACATTTTCGAGGAAGATGTTTTAGAATATGGGATGTAATTAGGTTATAACCGGGAGTTTTGCGGGTAGGTAACTTCTGAATGATAGATATTTCTGAAGGATGAAATGCTTTAGGAGGAAGGGTAATTTAGAGTGGAATGTTTAATTCTTCTTCAATGTATTCGATGTGGGTTGGATTAAGAATGTCAGGGTGTGGGTCAAATCTTTTAAAAAGTGCTGAACGAATACCTGAGTTTTTTCATCGTCCGATTTTTTCCATGTTTGTGATTCAGTAGGAGGGTGATAAGATGCGAATTTGCTGTGGCAAGTTAGTACGTATGGTATTATTAATTTTATTGGCCGTCGTGTTGTCGTATATGCAAATACTTATAGGGTCTGTGAAGTATTTTATTGCTTTGTTAATATCATGTTTAGTTTTAAGTGGCGCTTTTAAGTCCAGTTTATTTTCCAAATCAATACAAAATTTGTCCCAGTCATTTGAGTTGACTGATGACACAATGAGTGAGGAGAGGGCTTAGGAACGAAGCTCGAATGTAAGGAATGGATAACTGAGGAAAGTTCATCTATAGATTCGATCGATAATGGTCCGGGAATAGGAAATTTGGAATGTGATAAATATATCTCGACGTTTCTTGAGAGATGTAGGCCAATAAGTAGGACTCATGGGCGTGAGGATAGAATAACTATTCGAGGTGGTGATTCGGAAAAGGATATTACCACGGGTAAATGATGTACGACATCCCCATGTGTGGCATTATAGCCTCCTCCAGCAATGAAGCGCGATCCGAAGGATCTAAAGCAGTCTTAAGGTGATTCTAGGAAAAAGAATTACCAGGGCGGCAGTATACACCTGATAATGTTAAATGGAAAGGACGAGTTGAAATTATTACAGAGGCTGCTAGGATAACGTCAGTTGGAGTGGAAGGAATGAGGGAATGGGATAGGGATTTATAAGGATGCAAGACCCGGCGTGTGAAGTGTTGTCTGGGTGGTCTGTTCTGTAAGTAATGAAGTCACGGATGTAGAAATGAGACCGTTGAGTAAAGTGAGTTTCTGTCAACAGGGCAATATCTATGTGTTTGTTGTGGAGAAATACATCGCGTTCGTCACAGTGGTTATGTAGTCCATTAGCGTTCCAGAAAAGGATAACAGGGGCTTTGCGCTGATTGTGGGAGATTGAAAGGAATTTCGGTCAGGATTATAGTAAGGAGAAGTTTTTATGTGATTAGGGGTCTTTGGGTGATTAGCGGTTTTATGGTATTTTGGAGATCCAAAAGGAAGGATGACAGGATAGAGGTTATATCGGTTGGATTGTAGTTGAGATGTAGATGGGGATGTGGATTAGGGGCTGGGTAATTTGTATGACTCGGAACACTGGGTGTTAGGTGAACCCGTCCTGAGGTATAGGGTGCAGGATTTATTTTAATCGGTAATCGGGGTGGGTTGTTTCCTTGAAGAGTAGGATGAGAAGGAGCTGGATGATGGGGTAATTTAACCTTTAAAAGAAGATGATGGAAAGGAACAAGCGACCGAGGAGTTTGAGACTGAGAATGAGAGGTCTCGAGATAGGAATGGGAGGCCTGACGTCGAGATTGCTGGTTTCTTGTGACTTCAGAGTATGGTTGAGGTCTCCTCTATTCCTGGCGATGATGATCTGAGACGGTTGAGACAGAAGGTTGTTGCTGGTTAAGTTGAGTTGCATTTTTCTGCAATTCTGGAAAATTGGCTAAATTCCCAACTTCAGTAGGTATTTGTGTGCGATTCTTCTCATCAAGAGTTTTTAATGTCCTATTGTGGGTCCTTTGCTTGTGTAAGTTTTTATATACCTCGCACCCTCTGTAGTCCGTGCACAGTGCACATTTGGTAGGTTCATCCCATGATTACAGGCAGGTGTTAGATGGATGGAGGCCGGCACATTTAACGTACCTGGCTTGGTGATGGGATTAGCACTTGGTGTGTCCTAGGTTTTGGTAGTTAGTGCACTGCACTATTATGGACTTCTGCCTGGGCTGCTCAAAGCGTACCGTTGAGTATACAAGTCTTGTAACTTGAAATATTTCGCTATTGTTCCGTGCTGGCTCTAGGTCTATGAAGAACAGTGGTAGCGGAAATATTTCCTTGGGGTGCAGTACGCAAGAGGTATTTCGGACGTTATGTCCTATTTCCTCTAAGCCACTTTTTATTTCGCTTGTGGGGGTAGTTGAATGTAGGCCTCTTAAGACCACTCTATATGCTTTTTCATCGTGAAGTTGGAAGAAATGAAATTTGTATTGCTTTGAATTAAAATAATTTATTAGAGTTTTATAGTGTTCCTTCTCTGTAGTGTTGATTTTTATATCTTTTACTCTTGAGAAACAACTGAAATTTGTCTGTCCGATTAAATTTGCAATTTCCCTACCGAAGGAAACGAAATTTCTGATAATTGAAACATAAATAGGTGGTGGCTCCGGTTCTGCGAAGTTAACCGGGTTCGAAGTTTCGACTGGCTGATTATTAGCGGAAACAATATTGTTAGTGGTAGAAGTGGATGGTAAACTATTTTCCCCTGTTATTACTGCAGTGGTCTTACTGCGATTTTTGGTTGGCTTTTCGACTAGTTATTTAGGTTTGGATGGTTTAGGTTTAGTTTAAATTTTAAAACCAATGTGTGCCCCAGCACATTATTAAATTCACAGAACGCCCACTACAACAAAATTACAACTCAAAAACTCCTTAAAATGTAGACCACTACAGAAGAAGGAAACAGTACAGAATCAGAATATATATTGGAGTATATATTCATGGTAAAAACCTTACATTCAGAAATAGGGGTTATGGAAAAAAATAGGAGATTTTAAAAAATATTAATACTTTTAAAAATTGAAAACGTTTTGTTGTAGTTTCATGATCATCTTTTAACATTTCCTTTTTTTTTTTTTTTGGACCAAAAAAAGATGATCACGACACAACAATACAAAGTATTAATAGATATGATCATATAGACAAAATAATAAAATTTCTCAAAGAAACACAACTTTATACTAAAATATAATCCACCAATACCTACCAGTGTAAAAAGGAAATAGTCTACATTCAACTATAAGTCAAGAAGACAGATGAAGTAAAAAGGGTGTAATAACCTAGATGTTGATCGCCCTGAATAAAAATCTAATCTAATCTAATCTATGATCATATATAGTCTAAATGTTATTCCAGTGTGTATAAGTAGATGTATAATTTAATATTGTAACTTACAAACTTTATAAATTATATATTATTCACCTTGTCAATTGTAATTTACTGAATTTGCCAATTGTAATTTTCTAACTTTCTCAATTGTAATTAACATTTTCAGTTTGTAAATTGAGAGTAGCGGTCGAAACACTTAAAGTAAAACAAAATAAATAACACTGTAAATAAATATAATCCACACATTATGTTTCAATTTTTTTATATTTTCATATGAAATATCAAAGAATGCTTAGGTTTCCAATTATAAGAAAAAATGGAAAATATTCCACATTTTTTTCTCTTTTGCTGTAATGAAATTTAGATTGAGTATTTCGAAAAACCTATAGGATCGTTGAATTTTTTTTATATTTTCTTCTCGAAAACAGCAGTAAGGAAAATCAATATTAAAGGTTGCCCGAAAATTCAATTTAATTTAATCCCACAGTTTGTTGGAAATTCCCTCTTTTACTAAAGAATTTTTATATTCGAAAATAGTTTTCTTGTTGTATGTGCAAAACTGAACAAGTAGCAACACTTTACTATTTTTTCTCTTTTCGTCGTGAATACTGTGGCTGGTCAGTTGGTACACATGTTGTAAAGATTTATCTATTCAAAAGCATACAGGCTTATTTCGGGGAAAAAATAACTGTTATACTTTCTTCTTGAAATTTTGATGTCTGGATCATTTTTAAAGTCCCCTCTAGTGGCTTCACAGTTGCTAGGGGATTGAACTCAGAGGGTGTAATAAACGCAGTTTGTAGTTCGTTTATTTTTTAATCAGTATTAACATTCGAAAATTTTCTAGTTATAAGCGAGAAAATGAAAACAAAGTCGCAAAAATTTAATATTTTTTTCCCTTTTCGTTTTGAATCCGATGTCTGGCCAGCTGGTTAGGGTTTAGCTACCCAAGAATATAGATTCATTGAAAAAAAATCTTGTGTGATTTTTGCTTTTAATAAACTTTTTTTTCACTGTGCCATTTCATAAGTTCACAGTACGAAAAATTGATTTATGGGCAACAAGTAAAGTTAAATGATTATTTATAAAAAATTGAATATTAACTATTTTTTTTGTAATTTAATTTTAGAAGAATGTAAAAAACAAATATATTTGTAATAGTGTTTATTTAACTTTTCTATAATTGCTGTAAAAGATATGACACTGTGTAGTATTCATGTATGTGTTTTTTGTATAATGTATTTGATTTATAATGCAAGAAATAATAGATTTTAATGAATTAGTTCAACTATTGTTATATTTAAATGACATGAGTGTTACAAATGCAAAATGTGGTTTAAAACTAATATTAATCTCATATTGCCATATTTTTCTTTTTGACAATAAATATTTTTTATCATATTTACCTAAAACCTTTATTAGCCTATTAATTGAAGTATTAATTAGAAGCAATATAGAGTTAACCTAATCCTCAGAGTTGTATACCTTTTTTACTTCATTCTAAGTCAACATTTTTTCCCGGTCTATGTATCCGGAAAGGATATTCTTTCTGATTTAAGGGAAAAGTCTAACAGAGTAGCAACCTGATAATCTAAATAAATAAAAGAAAAGCGTACAGGAAGGTAGATTTTTAAGTAATAGCGTGGGTAGAGCTTGAAGGACTTAAAAGGAGTAGGGCTCCCTAATAGTACAAGAGCCCAAGAGGAGAAAAAAAAACAGTTATTTCACCCCAATTTTTGATTACTTTAATGAAAACTATAAATAATTATTATTTAAAATTGATGAGTCTGCCAAGTATAGGTAGGGAGAATAAAAAATGGCCGATATTTCAAAAGTTTAAAAATAAAAAAATATAAAAATATTCGGAGCTCTATATATTCACAACTACCAATAACAATAGGAAATCTAAAAGAGCATCATTTAAATTAGAGTAAATTTGCTAAAATGTAAGCCCTAATAGAACTATTTACGTTCAATAGTTCTCAAGATATAGCTTTTAAAAAGCAAGATTTCATAAATATGTTGCATAGAACGTACTGAAATATCAGTAGTTTGTTAATTTATTTTGAAAAATCTATATATAAAAAACCATTTGACGTATAGATGTATACTAGCATTCAAATTAAAGCTAGTTTAATGAGATATAAAGTAATTAATGATATTTATTTTCGTAAGAGTAGTAGTTTTCATGAAATTTCCTTAAATAAATTGATTTACGGTGGTTCGGACAATTTTTCATTTTCTAAATTTATATTCATAAGTGAATATCATAAAAACTACTACCCCTACGAAGATAAGTAACTAACTATAAACTAAAAACTATAAACTATAAACTATAAAACTATACTAGTTAACTAATTAAACTAACTATAAACTATAAACTACTTTATAGTATGTTAAATTTCCTTTATTTTGAGTGTTGGCAGACGTATGTGCGTCTAATGGATCTAGAGATATATTTTTTCAAAAATCCAACATTTTATACGAACAAATAGAAATTAACATTTTGTGAGTTTATTTTGTCAAATATCATAAAAAATACTACTTTTAAAAAGATAAACATTATTAACTACTTGATAGCACATTTAACTAGCTTTAATTTGAATGAATCTGTACGTCCAATTGTTTCTGATATTCATAAATCAAACTTATTGTCCGGACAACTATAAATCAATTTATTTTAGCAAATATCATGAAAACTACTATTTCTATGAAAATAAACGTCATTAACTACTTTATAGCCCATTCAACTAGCTTAAGATTTATTGCTAATAGACATCTGTACGTCGAATCGTTATTGAGATATAGAGTTCTCAAAATAGATTCACTAACTACTGATATTTCAGTACAATTTTATGAAATGTTGCTTTTTAAAAGGCTATATCTCGAGAACTATTGAATGTAAATAGCTCTATTATGGCTCATATTTCAGCAAACTTATTCTTCTTTAAATACTGTTCTTTTAAATTTTCTAGTATTGTTGGTAGTTTTTAAGATATAGAGCTCCGAATGAAAAATTAATGTTTTTTAAGGGTTTGAGACAGCCGGCATTTTTATTCCCCCTACCTATACTTGACAGACTCATCAGTTTTGACTAGTAATTATACATAGTTTTCATTAAAGTAATCAAAAATTGGAGTGAAATAACTGCCTTTTTTTTCTCAGGGCCTTGTACTATAAGGTAGCTGCTGAGCGTTCTTTCTTATTAGCATATTTTATCATAATTTTTCGTTGGAAGAGGTTGAGAGGCATTCCTCCCGCTAGTACCTTCACGTGGTCATGAGATAAGGCCCGGTTAGCAAATACCTTAGCTGAATCATTCCAGATCTGTTTTATCAATCAGCGTATTCGTCTCATAAACGTTATTTATACTAGATTAATTTTTATTAATATATTCTTGTTTGAGAGTGGTTTAGTTTATTTAAAAACAAATTTGATCCTTTTTGTCTCAACTTTATTCTTTTCAAAACCTTCCAACGTTTCGACCCTCAGGTCATTTTCAAGGATACCTTTACTTTGTTGTCATTTTCTCTTTTAAAATTCTTAAAAATGCCGGCTGATTCCCTTTGTCCCATCTATAACTTCTTCTATATAACTATTTCTTAAATTTAAAACTTGTACCAACCACTTCTCTAAATTTTAAATTTAAGAAATAGTTATATAGAAGAAGTTATAGATGGGACAAAAGCAATTAGCCGGCATTTTTAAGAATTTTAAAAGAGAAAATGACAACAAAGTAAAGGTATCCTTGAAAATGACCTGAGGGTCGAAACGTTGGAAGGTTTTGAAAAGAATAAAGTTGAGACAAAAAGGATCAAATTTGTTTTTAAATAAACTAAACCACTCTCAAACAAGAATATATTAATAAAAATTAATCTAATATAAATAACGTTTATGAGACGAATACGCTGATTGATAAAACAGATCTGGAATGATTCAGCTAAGGTATTTGCTAACCGGGCCTTATCTCATGACCACGTGAAGGTACTAGCGGGAGGAATGCCTCTCAACCTCTTCCAACGAAAAATTATGATAAAATATGCTAATAAGAAAGAACGCTCAGCAGCTTTAGCGTAAAATTTCGGTGTCAGACTTGGCATGATAAGGGAAAATATCAAACGGGATTGTACAAAAATTTAGTGAAACTGACGTTGGGTGACGATCCTGAACAGATCTATTTCAAAGAAGTAATTTCTGATCGTCCAGTCGCTCTTAAAAGCAAACTGGTTCCACCTAGACAATTCGCTCTCAATATTCAAGTCATGTTTATCGGGATGGACCTTGGGATGGTAACCATAATTCTTACAAAGAGTTTGTGTACGGTGAAAAGGCTGAACTTTAGGTGAAGAAGACTTGACCTAAAGAACTGATCCGAAAAAAAATGTGTTGCTACAACCCATGAAGGGTCAGGGGTACAGTAATTTGTAAGAAAGTATGGTTACTAGACAAACGGTTGTGCAAGAAGGTGATTTGATCAGAATCATACTCAACCCTCAATGAGGCTGGGTGGACCCCGAAGGGCTCCCGAACCCACAGGGATAACTTAGGGCTACGGTAAAACAGAAAATAATTATCAATCAGAGTGAGATTTAAACCCGGGTCCTTGGAGTTAGTAGCACAGTGCCTTACCACAGAGCTACCCACTCCCTGAAGAACTAATTATAATTATTACTATAAATTGTTTTGAGGCAAACATTTTTTAATATCAAGAGTTTTCTATTTAGTAAATCTTTTATAAATAACCTAAATTAACCTTTAAATCTCAAAAATATTACACATTTTAGTTTGTTATTAGACATTGGTCTTTGTAGACTTAAAAATTTACTAAACTCAAAATATTTAGTGTACAAAACATAAAATTAAAAAAAAAAGAGTCAAGAGGCCTTTTAGAACCTACCTACCAATTTTTTGAAGCATTTTGGTGTCACGCATACTTTAGTAACATCGAGTACTGCCAAACACTAGTGTTTTTCAAAAAGCTGAAAATACTGTAAATAAACGCTGAGTGAAGCCCCACCGTACCGGAATGTTTGTATAAATTTTATTAAAGCATAAATATTCAATTTAGCAACACAATGTAATAAGGCCCATCTGGACATACGGAGTTGAGCATTGGGGCTCCACTAAACCTTCGAATTCCTCCCGTATCCATTCCTTAAAATCCAAAATCCTGAATGCTCCTTATTTTGTCACTAATAAAACCATCCATAAAGACCTAAATGTTCCTTATGTAACCGATCTAGCCCGAACCTGATATCATTCCTTCCATTATAAACTCCCTAACCACCCAAACCCACTAGTTTCTAACCTTGCTTCCTCTTCCATTCCTGGTAATCCTACGAGGCACCTGAAAAGAAGATGGCCTCGTGACCTTATATTGTAAAATGTTTTTAGAGTTCTACTACTGGGTAGTTTCTCTACATGCTGTATCATATCATTATTATTATATGATTATGATCAAATTTGCTTGTTGTATTTTTTTTTTACAGTTGTAAGTATCAATAAATAAATAAAAAGATAACAATAATAAATTAATTTTATTATTCGTGATCATGGAGAACTGCAATGACAGGTAGTTGGAGCTACGATCATGAAAAATATAGTAGATAATGAAAAATCTTCTTTCTAATCTTTTTGCATAGATTAGAAAGAAGATTTTTCATTATCTACAATATAGTAGATAATGAAAAATCTTCTTTCTAATCTTTTTGCATAGATTAGAAAGAAGATTTTTCATTATCTACAATATAGTAGATAATGAAAAAGGGTTTGCTAGTGTCTTCCCCAAGGAGACCGTAGTTCGCCGTCTATAGCAAATTATTCCATACTTACCTTCTACCTATTTTATAATTTTGCAATATTTCTTCAGCGTTCTTCTGATGACTCTTCCCTTTTTCTTCAGGTCAATGGAGCATCTTAAATCCTTTTTACAATCACTTTTTCAAGTTTCCTCAATCATTGCATAGCTATCTATTTTCTTCCTATAAAGGTCTCCCAGTTGATTTTATGGTCATTGAAACTTACATGTTCAACATAAAAAAACTGGATCTACCAGTGGAAGATAAAAATAGAATTAGGAAGATTCGTTAATTTCCTTTGTACAGTATTTCCCACGGTACTGATTGTAAAAATATTTAAGTATTTCAAAATTATAATAAATGGTGAAAATTATCTATACAACTCGATACCTTTTGAACTGATTTGTGTATCTCCCCAGGCATGCGGTGGCAGTTTTCTGATCAGGTGAGAGTGCGTGAGGAGAGTATGACCTATTCTCAAGCGGGCCAGAGCAACCGCTGTTGCGGTAATATGTTGACCATGGTTTTACTGATCATTTTATTTCTTTTTATTTACTAGGAGAGCTTTCACCCCATTTGACCTGCCATTTTTCTAATATTTGTAATTTAAGGGGTGTACTGAGTTCTGATGGAGTAAGAACGGCGGTGCCTCGGCTAGGGAGCGTGAGTGCTTCTCTGGCAGCTTTGTCTGCGAGCTCGTTACCAACAATGCCAATGTTGCTCGGAGCCCATATGAAAATAATGGATTTACCTTGTTGTGATAATTTTAGAAGAAATGATTGAATTCTTATGATGAGTGGATATTCGGGGTACATGTGTTTCAAACTTTTTAGAGAGCTCAACGAATCTGAGATTATTAATATAGTCTTCTAAATTATTGAAAAGCAAAAATGGAGGGCTGTTGCTATCGCGTGGAGTTCGGCGGTGTAAATTGAGCATAACTTATGTAATTTAAACTTGTGGGTTGAATCGTGAATGACGAAAGATGAGGCGGTCGAGCTTTCAGATTTGGAACCATCAGTGTATATTAAAAAATAATCCGGAATATTGTCTAGAAAACGCGACAACCGTTCTTTATACTTGACAGATGTGTTCTTATTTTTGTGCATAAGTGACAGATGTAGCATTGTTGCAGGTTGTTTTAGAGTCCAAGGTGGGTTCTGAATTTCAGGCTTCATTATCGGAATCGTTTTAAGTGTAGAGATAGCCAAAGTGATTCTTTCTCCCAGAGGGAGAAATATTTGTCATATAAATATTATTGAGAAATATTTAAATATTATAGAAATTTTTGTTTCCAAAAATTAAACTTAATTTACTCGATTTGTAGGAAATTTTCTCTACTTTGATTTTTCGAACATTGTTTTGAAAAAATCTTTTTAAGAATTAATGTAATGGTTAATTATAAAAATTAGAATGTTTTTCTTTCTTCCATATATAAAAAATGTTGATCATTCATGTAGGTTTAATATGTTTTTATATAGTATATTTTAATAATAATGCAGAGAAAATATTTTATTTTTTTATTATCTTATTTTTATATGTAAAATCATTCCACAACATCCATGTTATTAATATATAATTATTATTATTTAATGGATATAATTTTGTTATATTTATAAAGTATTAAATTTCAAATATTTCAGTACTAACAGATGAACAAAATATAGCAATGGATAAGTATCAACTTTATGATGTAAGCATTATTTGTGAGAATTTTAAAAGACTAGGTTAGTTGAGAGGAAATAACGGCTACCCAAATATTAATAGGCTGTCAAACCTACCTATCATCAAATAATCAAAAACATATGTTGACATTCAATTAGCTTTGGCACAAGATTTATTTCCATCAGGTTTTAATTAAATGTTTTTATTTCTCTGTAGATATTTACAGGGAAATATTTCCACATATTGACTCATTAGAGTAGCGATACAATACCTGGTTATTTACTGTCCTATACATATATTATATTCATAGCCAAATAAAAACTTTAATTTATTTATTTTTTTACTATAACACTACTTTTCATTAATAATCCTGACAACAAACATCGTATTAGATACATTACTAATGTTCGCGATAAATCTGATACATTAAACTAATGTCTACATATAATTAATAAATTATTCCTTCTTTCAAAATTTATAATTATTTATATCTTCTTTAAGACTTGAATCCGAGAAATATATAATGAGAAGCTCAACCTAAAGCAATTATTATGACAGTTACAGCCTCCACTGGATTATTACTAGAAACACAACACGGTGAGAGGGCTGCACTGTGATCAGGAAGAGCTCTGACCTTCCCCTCATATGTGGGGGGGGGGGCTCGGGGATCCTCAGGTCTAGAGTGTAAATATTGTACATAATAGTGTAAATATGATTAGCGTTTTTATTAAATTGATATATAACTTTGATAGTTCAAAGATTTACTTATATTCTTTTCTCCATATTACTTTATGTACATAGTTTGATTATGTTCATTTTATTTATCTCTCGGTTTATATAAATATAGAGATTTTATTATTATGTATTATTATTACTTTTATTTTGTTTATAATTGTGGCATGAATGTGATCATCTACCATTATTACTTATTACCCAAGGTTATGACAGATTGTAGTACTTATCAATAAATAATCTCTATACTAAATAAATATATAAAATTGACAACGTTATGAAGACGTTTCGTTTTATTGCTTTGAGTCCATCTAAAGCGTAATAGATCCACAAGCGCTATCCATTCCTTCCCACCAATTGATTTCATGCTTAATTTGGCATTAGTATCCATGATACTCGTTCTTTATAAGATTAGTATTCTTTTTGGGGACTCCATAACGCTCGCGGATCTTCCAAACGATATCTCTGCTGATGAAGTCCAATGCCTTATCAAAATCAATGAATTCGATGCTTTGGTCCAGGATCAGCGTAGGTATGATGCTTCCCTGAAACTAACGATTTTCAACCAACTAGACGTTCCTCTTCCAGGCATGAAAATGAGAAGTAGGTGCCTTAAAAATTACTGAAACTTAAAAATAAAAAAAAATGCAGAGACCTAAAAGCATAGGAATATTTAGTATTATCATCTGTCCATTTTAAAATTTTAATTTATTCAAGTTAATGATGAAATAAAGAGTAGAAGAAATGTAGAAAAAATGGAAATTCAAGAAAGAGGAAGGGAAATATGAACACAAAATTTTCAGAGGAAAACACAGCAATAGCATTGAGAGTGAGGAATTCAAGAGTTAATTGGTCTGAGGAAAACAATAATAAAAAAGTAATTTTTTAATCTCTGAAGTATTCAGGTTAATGATATTCTTATGAAGTCCTTATTAAAAATATTCTTAGAAATAAAATAATAATGAGTATGAAACATCTTTAAATTATTTCCAAGAAATATTCCTTCAATTAAAACTACGAATAATTCTCAGCAGGTATTTACATGAAATTTTTGCAATCGAGAAAAAATAGTTACTTGGAGGTAAAATGTTTTCTCCAAAAAAAAAGCTTGGGAAATTGTGGAACTGACCGACAAAAGTAAATCTTCTGGAAATGAACTAATGTATTAACAATGATCACGCGTTCCCTCTTATAACCTAAACCAGAAAATATTAGGTCCATAATATAAATAATAATTTGACTGGAACAATAATTTCCTAACTCAATGCTAGCAGGAAAATTTTTATATTGTCACATGAGATTATGAAGTTAGAGGATATTACTCAATTAGACTGGCACTGCCGAGATTGTTAAGCTCCTATTACAATATAAAAATTTCCCTAATAGAAATGACCAACGATGTCATCCCACACCACTTCTGTTCGGAAATAAAATATCTTTTTTTGAAAATTCTTACATGGAATATAAAATACCTTCAAATAATCACACATGTCTTTAATTTTGACACTTCGGTATGAAAAGTAGCAGATATTGATAAAACTATATTTATGTGTTAATTTTCTCGGACGTACGTTGCAGCCGAGTGAGATTGTTTTCAGATATAACCATTTATTTATTTTATATCAAGATTAATCAAATTAGCTCTTACATTGCTCCGCATTATTTTCCCTTAATGTAGGCAGATAGTGCAGCCAAAAAAATTATTCTTATCCCTCAGGGTGTTTTTTAAAATCACTTGTTAAAAAAAATTCACATCGTTTAATGAGTTTAAAAAAAAAAAAAAGTAAAAACAGAAAATTAAAAAAGGAACACTAAAACTTTTTATTCATGTTTTAAGGAACTTATTGGTCAGGTTTTTCTTTATCTATTCGCTCGAAAGCTGTAAAAACCTAGTAATATAAAATACAACTGAACAATATTAGGACAAGAAGAATTGTATAATAATAATTTTGAAAAAAAATTAAATTAATCTATTTTATGTTAAATAAAAAAAATTATACAGATTACTTCAAATTCTCCAGCCTCAGGATTTCAAGCCAAAACTTTATGTTTGTATGCTGCTATAAGTTTACGTACGGTCACCAGGGCCCTCATGAAATTTTTCTTATTAATTATGTTATATTAATTATGAATTGATAGTTCTCAGGCTAAAATATTTAGTGACTAGCGCTGAAAAATTATGTTAATAATGAATTTCATTCAAAGAAAAGTCTTATTGTTATGGTTAAACCATAGAGCTAAGGTCGGAATAAAGTAACGAGTTTCTTGATCTTATCGATAAAAGAGAAAGACGTATTGTCTCCTAAATCTTTAACTACGCCTGACAAAACTTTAAAGGATCCTTCTGTTGAACTCTCTTCTAACTTTGCCGTTCTGAACTTGGGTTTTTGTTTATAATACAAGAGATCTCTTATTTCAAGAAAGTTAGATTTACAACAGGAAAATTAGGTTAGTGAAGGTAAAACGAATTATTTAATTGACTTTTCCATTATACCAGTTGTTCTGGACATAGAGTGATAACAGTATTACATACTGTTTGAAGTTGTGTGGTACAGGCCACAGTGGAATTAGTTCCATTATATTAATGGCTGTCAACAAATAGTTTTAGCATATTAATTTATTAGCTTTTCATCGGACAACCATTCGAAATCATATTATCATCATTATATTTGATTCCAAAATAATAATATAAGAGGACTTAACACCACATGTGAGGTCACATTCACTGGAACAATATATCTCCAATTTCTTGTGCGACGTTATCGGCAGTAAGATTTTAGAAAACAAGAAGAGATTAATAATTAAAACTAATATTTTTCAAAAATATTTTAATGGCATTGGAATTTTTCATACAGCCAGTTAGAAAGTCATTTATTTGTATTTCCATTATTTTCACCATGGTTGGGGGTAAATGTATTTCTTTTTGTGGGACCGCCACACAATCAAAAAAGTCAACACCCAAGGCTGGATTCGAACCAGCTTCCCCAATTGATCTCAGACTGTACCCAACCACTGAGCTACGGGCGGCCCATATCTGCTCTTTAATCATTGATAGAATTTTTAACAATCTATATATCACACATAACTTTATAATTAGAGAATGAGCAATCTAGAAATAAAAGTTTGAGACAGTTGTTTAACGGAGAATTACAGAGGGAGAGGGATGTACTGCACAGGAGTATTTCTCGAAGTTAAACTACCTTTTGGCCGAATCATGCATCCAGGACTGGTCTATTAACTTCGTCAATTCCTTTCCCTACATAACTCCATTAAATCCGCACCTATCTTTCAGATAAAACCTTTAAAGTAAATCATAACCTAGCCTACTAATCCCTCTTTTCTCAGTACGCTGGTGTTCCTCTGGATAGTATCTTAGGTCCCTTCTCTATACGGTTTATACAGCTGATATCCCTATCCACACTTCAGTCCTAACAACATATGCTAATGACACATGCGAATTATATACAAACGACGACCCTACTACCGTATCACAAATTCACCCATAACATCCATTGAAGAATGGTGTGTAACCTGGAGAATCAAAAAAGATCCTAAAAAATTCTGTAACCTTTACTGTCCGTTGTAAACCTCTACTCTCCTTCTCTACAGTATCTTTTCTGAATATCCCACTAACTCTTTTTGAACAGATTCGTTACTTATGACTCCATCTATACAAGAGACTTTCTTCGAAACCCCATACTAGACTGAAACAACAAGAAACTGCTCGTATATTTCGATTACTACAACACCTGATTTACAAACGTAATAAACTTCCAATTTACTACAAAATTTCATTCCAAACTTCTTACCCATTTTAATCGATAAGTTCTTAATCTCTCACCCTTTACCTGATAATCCTCCGAGGCCTCTAAAAAAGAAGATGGGCACGGGACCTTCTAATTTAAATCAATGATTGAAGTACCACCATAGGGTGGTTCCTTCACTAGAATATCAAGTGTTCTGAAAGTTCATAAAATTTAATTATTCTGGTTTTGGTACAGTTGTAAATTTCAATAAATAAAAAAAAACAGAGGGAGAAAGAAAAAGGTCAAATAACTATGATCACTTTTCCAGTAAACTTTGCATCAACGGTTTAAAAGATTGTTCTTCTCCTTTCCTTTCTAGCTCTTTCACACCATACATTACTAAAGTTAAGTCAATATGAAACTTTAACGTCACTGGCACAATAGTATCCCTTAAAGAGCTAAATGCACCATATCGGAGGCATTACAATACTTTTGTAGTCAATTTTTTTCTACTTTCTTGTAGATTAATAAAATATAACAATTTCAATTTTTTAAAAAGTTATCTTTTGCATGTTTCAGTGACTTTTGGTGCTCTTGTTTCACGCAGTTTTACGGCCCCAACTGTAACTACGGTCCAATCTGCAAGCAAGATTCTGGGCCCTGTCTCAACGGAGGAACTTGCAGGTTTGTTTAAGAAGTATATATAATTAAGGAAAAAAAAAAGGCAAATTCCTTCTTTATTAAGAATTCTTAGAAATTTTGACATTACCATAAATTTTTAAATTCCTCACATTAAAAAAAGTATACTTTATTGTAAAATTTATAGAGGGAATTCCAGGTTTCATGTATTAAAAAAAATAACCAATTTTATATAGTTAAATTCATTAATTCTTAATAATGTTAAATGTTAATTGAACAGATTACGTAGATCATTAATATTAAAAGGAAATACATAAGTTAAATTTTTATGAATATAATAGGTTAAATTGTAGTTGTTGTGTGAATAATAGAGTTGTCGCAGTTGAAATTGGTTATGAGAATCCTTCTTCACTGAACCCAGAGAAAATAGAGATATAGGATCATATTTATTTACTTATATTTAATTTCATCAAATTCCCTCTTAAAATAAGGATTTAGAGTGCTATCAATGGGTAGTTTCTCTACACGTCTGTAACACTCCAATTTAACTTAGATCAGATTTACTATATGAATTGTAATGTTCAGTTGTAAACAGCAATAAATAAATATTTAAAAAAAATAAATGGTCTGATAATCATGGATTATTTAGAGTAACCTAAATATTACCCAAGACAAAAATAAAGTGATTTAGCGCAAGTTATGAATGAAAATGAGGGGGCAATATTAAAATTTAAATAAGTGTACTTGAAGTACCATCAATTGGTGGTTCCTTCCCAATATTTTCAAGTGTAAATGAAAAATACCACATATTTACTTATTGTATTTATTATTTTGTACAGATGTAGATTACATTCAATAAATAAATACAAAATAAATAAATGAATAAAGTGGACTATGCGCATAGATTCGAATAAAGGCACTGAACTAACTTTACATTTTATATTACATTACATTCTATTTGACAAATATTTAATATATCTATAAAATTAAACATACAAAATGAAGAAAAAATACTTATTATGTTGTCATTTTAATGTTCACTAATTTTACTTTGTTTTTGGTTTTAATGACCTCATTTCTGACTTAACTAAGGGGTGAAGAGAGGTATAGGGTACTATTCTAATTTCTCATTTCGTGGAACCACCATTGAAACAAAGGTCTTTCATTCTTGACTCTGGTTGAGCATAAATTTGCTTGGTCATTGTTTATAAGTGCAAATTAATTAATTAAGTGTGATTACTTTTCAATTGCAGTAATCGGAAAGCCTTTGCAAGGCGTAGACCTTCAATTATTTTCTATAGTGGCTAAATAATAGGTGCATATGTAAGTGAATCAGTTTAGTGATATATTAAATTATAGTAGAGGATGAGATCCTTAAACAAATCTTATTAGATGAAATTCAATATTTATAAAAACAAAGATCACCAAAAATTGTTTATTTCACAAATAATCAAACAGCTTCAATCAGCAAGTGATGATAGAAGAATCGAATTTCTTTTCCCTCTTAGGGTTCAGAGAATCAGTAACAGGCCGTAAACTTCTCGCAAATTGGAAACTGGACCAAAGAGGAAAGAAATAGAAGCCACTGCCTACTTGGAATACCAATAGTTCAAACAGTTTTGAAGTGTTAATTGAAAACACTTTAAACGGAACCACGTCACTAGTTATCTTCCGATATAAACTCTGAGTAAACACAGACTTTCACCAATCAATTAGTTGTTAGCAAAACCTATTCATTATACTCTTCTCTCCTATTTAGATTATGGCAATCCTTCTAAGTACTGCAAAAACATTTTTGACGCACGTTCAAGAATTGAAAAATCACGAAAGTTCATTATGACTTAATATCAGTAATACGACCAATGAATTTTAGTGAATCGGTAGTTGAGAAATAATAAATCACATTTTGTTGAATATATAAATTTAGGCAGGTTTTCGTTCTGTCGCGTGATGTTTATGCCGAACTTTAGCTAGACGCATTTTTGCTGTATTTTAAAGTGGCAAGTTATTATTGAGTGCAAAAGCCTCTTAAGAGTGACTCCAGAAATTTCATTTTTAGGTGAAGCGCTGAGAGCCGGTCCGAAAATCTGTTAGAATTGATTTTGTGTTAGAAAAGTGCCTTTTGGTAGTCCTAATTTTTTTCTACTATCTATGTTCTGCAATAATATAGTTTTGAATAACTTTTAAAAAACCCTATAAAGAAAAAACTATCAGTTTTTGAGATAGTATTTTGATTTTTGACTATCTCTCTTTTTCATATACTTGTTGATAATTAATATCTTCCTGATTTTTGGAAACTGAGTAGTTTTCAGATACACTATAAATCAAGTAACTTTATATTAATGGTTAAGAGTAAACATATTTGAATTATTTGTGTTTTTCGTAGCTTTGAACCATCACGATTTGGGTCGGGATGTTATTTTCTGAAAATATCGAATCTGGGACTCTCTGAACTCAGAAATCCATATAGCTATTTATACGTCTATTAAGAAATAAATAAACGTCTATTAAGAAAGAAACACATGTCAAGTTTCAAGGTCAATTTACGGAAATTAGCTATAGATTTTAGACTTAATTATCAAAACGGCCATTACTTCCACACTGTTCAATTTCTGGGGGAAATCTTGGGTTGGAATGATTTAAAGCCCGAAGATGGTATACATTCTCAGCTATATTTTTATGTTATTATTTTTTAAATTTTATAATATATATCATTCTGATTTTATAACCTCTGGTATTAAAGTTGGCTATAACATTTTGGGATCTATATTATATCTTCAGGGAACCAATTAATGTATTTAAATTTTGATCTTAAAGACATTTTTACATTTACCTCTCCTATATTTTTTGAACACGCAATAAAAATAGAAAGGGACGTTATATATAAAAAATATATTTTAGATTCAATTTGGATTACAATTTTATTTCCACTGAAGACGGGGGACTCCGAAAAGTAGCCAACATTAATACGAATATTCTAAATAATGTATCACACACTTTAAAAGATTAGATGCACTATATTTTAAATAATTCAACAAATGTTTCAGTCACATACTCCCCTTCTTCCATTCTTTGAATACCGGAGCCCAACCGTCGTTCTTTATATATATATATATTCCTTTACAGGAAAGTTCTCCTTTTTGTAAATTATTCTATATTCGTTCCTCCTCTTTGAATGGAATTTCTTATTTATTCTTAAATCCAGTTGACTTAGCTCATTTTAAACATCACTTATTTTTTTAATTTTCATGCCGTGCTCCTACTAGTATTGTTAAACAAACTGTTAGCATATATATCTTATTTTTGTTTTTATTATCCAATTGTTATTTATGTTATTTTAACAAGATATATTTGTTATTTATTCGAAGAACGCCCACTACAACAAAAATACAGGTTAAAAACTCCTTAAAATGTAGGCCACTACAGAAGAAGGAAACAGTGCAGGACCGGAATATATATTCATGCTAAAAACTATCAATGAAAATCATAAATAGTGGTTATGAAAAAAAAATAATTATCCAATACCCAGCTATACATATAGCATACCTCCTATATGTACGTACCAAATACCCACTAAAATCTTTACAGGAGGGTATGAAAAAAAAATATTATCCAATAACTGAGCACTTACTAAAGTTTACATTCAATCTTGATTTCTCCTATATATAATTAATAATGTTTGCTTAATTTAATTGTCAATGATATAAGAAAAAAAATGAAGATGGGGATCTTACTTTCCTTAACAGTAATCCCAAGTTACGTAATTGTATTCTATTACTTGTTATAATAACAAATGGTTGATTTCTTAGTTTCGGCACATTAAATTAAACTATTTCATAATGATAATATGGTATTTTGGTTTGTGAATTTTCTTTTAGATATCTCTGGTGTCTCTGTTAAGTTCACACTTAATAAATATTAGTAGTCAGAATTAAAAAAATGAAAATCAAGGAGTGAAAAACACAATCTAGCGAATTATGATAGGATTTCAGGAATATCTAAAAAACAAGATTTCAAAATAATGTTCATTTTAAAATAAAATTATTTTTTATTTATTTTCTTTGCCTCATGTTTAAATTATTTTGTTATTATTCAGTTATAATTATGATTATATTTTTTTTTTGCGGATTTAATATTATTCTTGTTGCATTCTTTTTTTTTCTCACGATATTTTGACCTGTATTTATAGTATAAATGAGTTCTAATACTCATTACTCTTGATTGTGGCAGTTTGTAATTTTCTTCAATAAATAAAAAAAAAAGCAATGACAAACTTTAGAATTGAAGCATTGAATTATAGCATATTATGAGCTATATATTTCAATATTATTAGCTGGAGGAGATAGAGGGGGGATAGAGAGGAGAGGGGGATAGACGTTATCTTTTCAAAATAACGTTGTGAAAATTGCAGTGGGTGCTCCGTGGTTTGTAAGAAACAGCCAATTGCATCGGGAATTACAAATGGAGGTAATAAAGGATTACATAAAAAAAAAGGTTCATGAAGTTCCACTCCCAGTTATTTTATTTATTTATTTATCACCCTACCCTGCCTATTAGGCAATACGGGTGTTCGCAGCAGTTGGTACAACTCATTGCTGCATATGTCAAACATTTACATAGCTGTGCACACAGCTTGCTATTGCTTTAAAATAAATCTTGCTCTCCTCCTGAGGTCTTGCTGGTGTAGTTTATTCTCTCCTACCCAGGGAGAAGTGAGTAGGGCCCACAACCTCCTTCCACCCATAAACGAAGGTCTTGTAGTGCGGGTAGACCACTTCCAGTTACCGACAGTTACAGGAGCAGTGTCCTACAACTTGGGAAACCCAACCAAAACCCGAAAACAAAAGCCCAGGCTGCCGTAGGACATCCTGTTATTAGTTCTATATTTATCAGTTTTTTTATTGTCACTCTAAAATTTTATTTTATTTCTTTTTTTTCTCTTCAACGTTTTCTTAAATTAATTTTCTTTTTTTCTATTAGAAGTTAATTATTTATTTTGTTAAATCCATAAATGTCATTGTTTTTGTTATTAACTTTACTATTATTAAGACTCATTATTTTAATCTTTTTTTTATTTATAACGTTCTATATACTTAGGGGTGTCATTTGTATGAATCTATACTATACCCCCCTCTTCCAATCTATTGTTTAAAAAAAGTACCTCTTACATTAACCACGTAAGGCCCACCAGACCGATCTAGTATTAAAAAAAATAAATAATAAATAATGCACAGGTCATAAGCATATATTATGCATTATAATTTGCTCAATTTCGTACCTTTTGTACTTAATTTTGTTTTCTAAGTACAGTCATTTTTTATTTTACACATTTGTGGTTTGAACACCATTATAATTTTGAAATCGCTCACATATATAACACCGTGAATAGAATTATAACTGAGGCAAAGCACAACGAATTCGTTCCTATCTGCACAGCAGAAAGGTCAATGATCATTGATCATGTCTATTTGGTATTTCTCACACATGCTAACAAACATTCAAGTTCGTTTTAATTAAACAGGGGCAAATAGAGGTGGGGTGTATATGCGGCAGGACTGGTGTATCTCTAGAACTGCCATCCAATTATGTCGCTGGCAACAGAACAATTTTATGGTGAACTAGGCAATGTATCTAGCTGCTGCAGTCAGAGCGATAATATGCTACTCCGTCTTCCCTAAGAACTAGCTTTTATTGCTCCTGCTCTCTCTCTCTCTTCCTCTGGGCGAATCTGATTAATATGAGGTAGGTCGTTCCTCGTTATTCCTGGAATTATAATTTAAACATATATCTCATAGGCTGCAAAACCACAACATACGGTTCCTATTTCAGTTTTCTGTTTAGGTTTAATATGTAAAACGATCTATTTAAAGAACTTGCAAAACTAATTTATTAAAATGAAAATTGTGATAGAAAAAATAATTTGATCTAGTAAGGAAGAAGAAAAAGTTCAAACAAAAGTTTTTTTTTACGCTTAGTAAGAATACAATAAATTTTTAAACCATCAGCTCAAAAAGATAAAAAAAAACAATATAGGCTTATAAACTAAATATACAATGCATATAATTCCAGCTTCTCTTTTTTTTTATGCAGGGGAAGAAATTAAATTGGGAAACCTGAAGCATCTTATAGAAGGATATTTTGTTGAATAAAAAGGAAATCGGTTCACGAAAAATGTAGACCAGTCTTTTGAAGATTCCCACCGACCCTCGCAAAAAAAAAAAAAAAACACACGTTCCTTAAAACACACATGGACGTGATTCAAACAAATGTAAGCAATTAACGTGATTAATACAGCTGTAAAAATTATAATATAAAATAAAGAAATAATTATTAAATAGATAGAAAAAAATAATATAATAAAATCAAAGAGGAGTTATAATTTAGAAAGAAGGGGATGCGCTTTCAAAAATTTAAACACCAATGTAACTGAAGTATCCTCTTTTGTGAGAGCTTCTGATACATTTGTGGTCAGTCCTATCCTGTTTATTATTGGCAAATAGTGAGTACATTCTTCAAAAATATCTTTTATCGTGAGAATGGACTGACAATATTGGCATGTTGGAGGTGGCAGTTTTCTAATCAGGTGACTATGACCTATTCGCAAGCGGGTTAGAGCAACTTCCTCCCTGAGGCTGTTGCGGTAGTATTTCGACGATGGTTTTACTACTCCTTTGATTCTTTTTAATTTATTCGAGAGCTTTCATCCCACTTCGCTGCCATCTTTCTAATAATTCCGCTAAGACTGTAAAACCCCTTTTATTGCAATACTAAGAAGCACAGATGTGTTATTTAATATTACTAAAATTATTTTTAGTTCAAATTATATTTATTATTATTAAGGTTACTTATTTGTAGTATAAATTTTATTTGTGCGTAAAGAACTTGTTTTGAAAAAATAAGATATGCTAAACTTTTATATTGATATGATAATCAATAATTTAAAAATTATAATTAAAACAAAAAAAAGCTAAAAGTACTGGAGTTACCAAGCAGAGTATCGTACGACCCAACCATAGATAACTTTTTTTTAACGCTATTATTCGATCCGAAATTAAATTTTTGGTCCATAATTAAAATTATTTTCGGTTTCCATGATTAAACTTTTTATGAAAAAAAGTGATGACGCCTGATAATAATATCCTACCACATCTTGACAGATATGAGAAAATGTGTAAAAAGGGACCGGGAATGGGAATAAAAAGCTGGGATTTAGTAGCACTTCCCTAGTCTTCTGTGAATATCTCATTCTCTCTTTTTACACCGGTTTCTTTTTCCATTTTTTCTTTCTTTTTTTTTCATGACCGGTTTTCTGCTTAGTAGTGTTTCTAAAGTACTGTGAAAAAAGGTCCACTTCTAACGGAATAGTAATAATTTAATGTCACAGCTAGAAAACCATTTGGAATCTATGGTCGATTTGGGTCGAAATAAGAATTATAGGGGG